>NC_142618.1:43719313-44022343 GCF_059453375.1 Lepisosteus platostomus
TTTCATCTCTTTACACTAGAAGACAAAAAATATTAATGGTTGCTGAAATGTGTGCATATCATTAAAAACTAAAAAGAGAAAAAATAGAATACACATCCAAAAATGGAAGAGGCGACTGTGATGTCCAGAAAAAATACAATAAAAATAGTAGTCAGCTGGATGCAAACTCTATACTTCAAAATATTTTTTATTAACAATTTTCAAAGCATTTATTTTCCAGTATAGAGTGGGGGTCCATCTGACTATTATTACATAATATGAATTTATTATTAATAATTGATTATTATACACATTCATATTTACTATATACAGTATATCATGAAAATCTGCCTCTGACATTTTAGTAATGACATTTCGACTTATGTTAAGCTAAGAAAATGCTGCTATAGTACTGTATATATACTACAGTATACTGTATATGTCATGGCATTATCCTATTTGAATTAAGAACTGAACACAGAAAAAGGTCTCTATTGCACAAAATGTTTGTATTCTCAATTAATTTTTTTTTACACCATAACAAGCGCTTTATTTATTGTCTCAGTAAACATGTGTATCTGGGTAGAGTTCATGCATTTTTAAATGCACAACAGATGGCAGTAATGACAAGATCAGTAAATGTATGCATTCGTAAGTAAGCCAACTAAAATGTGACTATCATTATAATATCAACACATAATGCCCTTTTTTGTTATTTAGATATGTTTTGAAGGATATTGTAAAGTTTACTTATAAATAAACATGGCAAAACCCTATTTTTCAAAATTGCAGTCACAGATAATACACCTCAGTGAATGCAAAAGTAATTACAAATAATTACAAAAGTAAGGCTGTTCATTTATTGGTTGGGTCTTTTGCCAGAAAATATAATACTCTGAAGCCAGTCAAATGCTCAGAATAGCTGGGCTGGGTTAGTACTTGGATGAAAAAGATCAAAAGAAAATTAATGGTTTTGTTGGATCAGTGGATGGTCTCCCAGACCATAAATTCCAAAACAAAGCTCTCAGTATGTTTACACATGACTGCAGGCTCTAGGGGCATCATATTTTGTGTGAAATGTTAAATCAAGGTCCTAACTACTGTACTTGTGCATATCTTGGAGTTCTATGTTCCAAATGACCTACAGTACCTAGAGCTCTCACTAAAGTATAACTGGCTATGCACAGTCCAAGTGAGCTATACAGTATGTGCAAAATGGCACAGCATGACAGGAATCCACTCTCACCTGTAAACTGTTTAGGAGGTACTTCAGCCTATAAAACTGCAGAGTAATAAAGATTAGATAACAGTGACAAAGAAAATTCATACTGTAGATGGTTATAATGCACTGATACTCGATGTCTCACTGAACAATCTGATTCTTTCGCATTGTGTGGCCTTACCTGATAGCAAGCTGAATATGACATGGGATAGGTGCTGAGCAGAGTGTCGCTTTCATGATATTGTTCTTTAAGTGATAGCTTGCTTCTCCTTCGGCGTCGGGAACGCCTCAAATTGCTGTGGCGTTCCTCTGCCTCGCTACTATCCACTGGCCCCTGGTAGCTCGACTGGGGGTTCAAGTTGATATCCAGAGCATCATGGTGATCAAGGCCGTTCCCCTTCAGCAGCTGTGTCTTGCGAAATCTTGGCAGGCTATTCCTTGCGGATTGCACAGATGAGGTCTCAGAATCAGAGCACATGGTCTCTGTGTTGGTATACTGCCCTGAGGATGGGGAAGTCACAGGCCCAGGCCCATGTTTTGTATAGGTCCACTCAGGATCATGTTGAGAATCAGTATAGTAGGTCTCATCTGACAGCTTCCTGTGCTGCCTCCTCAACTTATCGAAAGTGGAATTCCATCCATATTCCTCATCTTCTGTGTCTGAGCCCAGCTCGTCATAGGCCGAGATGACCCCTGATTCTTTCTCTAAAGTTGCAAAGACCTCACTTTTGGGTTTTGTAAGGAGGCTAGGCCTTGAGAGGAGAGCACTTTGTAAGGCAATCCAGTTCCCATCAGGGCTCTGTAACATGGAGGACGGGCCTCGGGGAGAAAAAATGTACAAAACAACATTAGGTTAATCGTCTAACTTATTATCATTAATCTTGTAATTGAATTTCATGCTTTCTAAACTAATTTCAATGGCATAAAAGTAAAGCACCATAGGTTCCTAATAGTAAAATGTGTTTGTCCCAATACTATACTATAGCGTGCATATAAAACATGTTCAAGCTGTCACCTAATTGATGTTAATTTATACAATTAATTAAAATGAAATTACCATGCTCATTTTGTTAATTGGCACTAATCACAATCATCTGTTTTGATCCTCTTTACTGCACTTTACTGCTAAGACTAATTTTACTAGTACAGCTGTACTGTTTCCCATTATTAGGAGCAAGTAGCTTAAGTATAAAAATACACTTATGGAGCAAAGTAGAAAAAGATCTGACAAAGTAAGTAAAGGTCTCTGTTTCACTGTACTGATAGTTTGGGCAAGTTTGACCATGGGTCCTACAGAATTGATGAAGGGGAAATGGATGAGCCTCTTCATCTCACCCCCTGCAAACCTGACATACTTTCATAGAAAGTTCCAGAAGGAAGGGAAGTTATGGACCATCTAATGTACAGTAGGACAGTACATTGGCACAAAAAGGGCATTCTTATGAAAACTAAAGCATCCAAGTCAATAAGGACAATGGATTTCTCAGAGAGTGAAACCAACTTAGCATCAAAAACAGATTCTAGTTCTCATTCATCTTCACTATGACCCTTGCATCTGTCAAATACAAGGATGGTCAAGGTACCTTTTCCCTGGGAAGGTGTGGTGGAGTGCACTAAAGTTTCTGAAGAGTTAGGATCTGCTCTTAAATGGTCATAACTTCCATGAGCTGTAACATTTGCAGGTTTGGAAGCAAGAGTTCCTAGTAGTGGCTATATACTGCATGGCAACAGCAGCCCATGGAGACCTGGAATGGCTGCTAGATGATGAAAGGCCGGGCAGAGAAGACAGAATTCTGTGCTCTCCAAAGCACATGAGCCCCCAGTCCAGAGAAGCAGTAAATCTCACGGGACCCACAGAAAGAACAAAGATGAATCCCTTGCATGGTGGCAGTCAATGTTAATTGATGTGATGCCTATTTTAAACAAGTCAGGGACCAGATATGCAGAAAATGTACAAAAGACACAGAGTCATCAAAAGAAAATCAAGGGTATTGTGGGTGATAGAAAACTGGACATGAAGCAACCACTCCGAAAGCATTGAGCATAGATGTATAAAATGTTTTACAGTATTAAAGTAGTAATAAAGGCACCAAAGGCAGATTGAGCAGAAAAGATAATGAATGACACTGAGGTGAACCTACTGTAGGATTAAAACACCAGGAGTAGATAACCTCAAATAAAGAGTGAACTTGAATGTAGAAGGAAAAATATGCAAGACTAGATTTGGCATGGAGAGATAAGACTGGAATACCGGGAGAGTTTTTGGGATATGCCAGAGGAAAAGCAGCAAGTATAGTTACAGGAGAAAAGGCACTATACACTGGTTAAACTTCTGCAGCTTTATGGTAAATTCAGACATGCTTAGGAAGGGAATAGTACTCCCTTAGCTCCAATTACAGTTCTGACAACATATTCTAGGAGGAACCACAGGAGTTCAACCTCTTTGTGAAACTCAGGTATCATTGTGGCATTTCATGTGAGAGCATTAATTGAATTAAGAAAAACATCAGCAGGTGGACAAAATAAGCACTCAGAAGACACAGCAAACATTTGCTATCAAGCCTCTGCCAGGGTAGATCTTTGGTAATAAAACCTCTGAGCCAATGAAGACCTGTTTCTGCTAGAAAAGTACCACTTTAAGGACAGGTCATGGTGGACTAACAGGCCCAAAAACATCAAACAGAGAAATGCCCTCGGACACAGTATTTGTGCGCAAAGACCTATCTCTGGATGAGAGCAACACAAGAATGGCATCCCAGGTGCAGGAGAAGGAATGGAAAAGGGGTTTCCTTTTCTTTTTTATTCAGACCATGATTCTGAACCAGAAGAGAGGGTATACTGCAAACTTTAGTAAAAATACTCTATAATACTCCCAAATACTCCCCTTAAAATAGAATGAAACAAAATAGAGCATCCAGATATTAGGTGTCAAAGAAGAACATCAAGAGGTACTGTATGTTTGAAATACCACAGCTCTCATGGTTGTGGCTCTGAAACAAGGTGGCTATAGCACTGGTTTGCAGTGGGGGTTACAAAAATAATTGAAATGTTGATTAGCTAATGGGACCACAAGAGCTAATGCTGAGACATGAGACTTAATCCGACAAGATCTAAGTACTTGCTGAGTTAAAAAAAGACACTGTGACCAATTCACACTCATATGGACATAAGGCAAGCAGAATCTGAGGTGATATATTCAGTGGTCAATGTCATTATAAAAGCTTAGATGAGATCTGACCATCTGAGGAAGTCTGTCAAACAGTAGCTCCATTAGTTGTCTTCAGATTGAAAGAAAACTTCAGATCTCTCACATTTCCTAAATTAATATCGCTTATGACATTCAGAGACGTTATGCTCCTGTTATGTTTATTGTCAGTTACCAAAATTTACTTTTAGCTACAAAATTCCATATTGATATTCCATATTAAGTGGATTTAAACATGATAGATTTACTGAGTATTACATATTACTGTACAGTATGTGTTATGTTTTTGTGAAAAAGAAGCTGGAAACAGGGCTACTGATGACTTTTAACAAATTACAGCTTATTAAAGCATTTGTTCTTCGATATGTTATATCCAGTCCTCTTTATCTGACACAGTCAAGAAGAAAGAAATCCTATTCATAAACCATAAAAATATTGTGGCAAAATTTAGTCAGAATGACAAGATATAGAGTGACAATATTTAGCTTCTAAAATAATTTAAGTGGCCATAAAAGCTTCAATCCCAACAGGTCTTACTGGAGTTATCCAGTCTATCCATGCTTTTCCAGCTTGGCAATGGGGAAGGTCTTGCAACCTTCTTCAAAGTAGGAAATTCATCCTGTTGCTTCCATATGGCCTCAGACACAGCAACTTTCCAGTCTGGATCTGTCGGCTTTTCATGTGTGTCTTCACCAGTGAGGGAGAAGGCAGACTGAGACCTCTGTTAAATACAAAATATTCAACATAGTGAGAGAATGAGCGATTACTACTCATCTAGTATTATTGTCAACAAATCAGTACTCTTAAAACACCACAGCAGATCCATTTGTAACTTGGTCTCATTGGAGCTTTTCTCTATCTACTTACAATAATTAGAATGTGTTGAGAAATTGTCACAATATCATTACAAAAAATGTTTCGACACAGTTCTACAATTATTTCTCAAGTATTGTTCTGATCTGTAACATTAAGCAATACAGTGCTTTAATTAATGTAATAGATCTTTAGACAGAAATTCAGCTTTGTTGAGTTATTGCTTCCCAAAGGCTTCAGTATATGACTAAAATAAATCAATCTGTTAAAATAAGAAGAGCAAGTGTTCAGACAATGTCTTTTGTGGAGGCGTCTATCCTCCAAACTAATTGCTAATGTACTGTACATATTGCATACTGTATATAGGAAAAAGTAGATGTCAATTCTACACTGAAAAGTAGAAAGAAGAAAAACATTTCATCTTTGGAGATTTTTTTATGTTTCAGCATGGTGGAAGGCAGTTTATCTGTGCGAGAAGTGACCCTGAGAATGACAATTAGCAGACTGGCCCAGAGAAACTAGGAAATAAGCTCTTTGAAAGACAGATCACATCCTGGAAGGCAGAGGGTAACCACTTGAGCCTAGGGATGTCACATTCTTCTGATCCATCTGAATAATTGGTTTTAGACTGTAATGACTATAGCACAATAAAATCCAAGAAGAAATACCCTGCATGTCAGTATACTGACTATATGGTACATATTAAGGAAAACATTATTGCTCAGCAATACAGTGACAAAATCCAAACAAAGCCCAAGCATTTTTGTTCCTGTAGGCAGGCGTTCCCAATCCTGGTACTGGAGGGTTATAGATTTTCTATCCTGCTCTGCCCTTATCCATGTGAATCAGTTCATTATTGTTTTAAATTTACCAGATTAACTGCCTTTCCCAGGTCTTCATGTGCTGCTGCTTTTTAACAGAGACTTCAAAAACTCACTAGAACTCCACGACCAGCACTGGGGTTACCCCAGCTATAGGGCAATCCAGGTACAGTACATTGATTGTGCAGAAGGACAAAGCAAGACCACACAGTGTACAAATATAATGGCAGCACCTCAGGAAAACAATGTTAATATGCTACTGTGGCCACCCTTTTCTCATGAGATAAACAGAAAATCTCTGAAAGCAGCAATCCACTGCCATCCGCAACCAAAACTAGCCAAATTATGCCAGATAGCAGCAAAAGTACATTACTAAGGTATCCGACAGCAATACAGAGGCTGACAAGGTCAATGTTTCAGCACTGCAAAAACTGTGTTAATACTCAGGATGTTGTATTGTTTTCAATCTGTTATCATGCTTTGTTTCACTCTATATATATTTCAATCTCTCATTTTAAAATCTATTTGTTCTGATAACATCAACCAAAAATATTTATGATAGACTAACATGGTGCTGACATAAAAGACACATAATAGACTGCCTTACAGTCTTCAAAAATGTTGTGACTGTATGTATATACAGATACTATGGGTTGAGATTAATTTCATCTCAAGTGATGAAAAAGTTTATTGCACAGATAAAAACCTTCTGAAACAGTGAACATTGCAGTACGTGAGTAGTGCCAGCAGAGTGCAGTACATAACAGAATCCACTCCACAGAAAGGTTATGTTAATGGACTGCTGTGTTGAAAACAAAAGTAACCTGAGAGTGAAAAACTGTAAAAGAGGCAAATTTTCAAAACCCACTGCAGTGTTTCAGATGAAATGCAAACACTCACATGAAATAAAATGTAGTTGGTGGGTTGTCAGAGGAGAATGAGTAAATAAGACTGATTTTATGAGGACCTGCAATAATATTTTTGTGTTTTTTTTTTTAGTTTAGGACTTTGATAACATACATAGAAATAACATTTCTAAGAAATTGAAGTGGTTTGTCCATCCAAATCACAACTGCACACATTTAGTTCAAATATCTCAGTGTTGTGAAGAGATGCCAGGGACAATTTGGAAAGTGAAGAGAGATATTTCCTCAATCCATTCATTTAAAACAACAAGCCCACAACTTAAGCTGCCACACATAAATTTACAAACCCTTCCAAGTCCCCATCTTCGTGCAGGTACAGTATACAGTAAGTCCCAGATTTGACTTTATTGATTGACTGGATGCCCAATAACGCTCAGTTCTCTGTACCACCTACTTTAAAAGTCCTCTGAACCACCACTGGATAGTACATTTAAAAGCACACCTTACTGACACGAGCACTAAAAGATTTAAGACAGGATGACTTCAGAGAGGCACTTCTGCATTTTCAGGACCTCACAACCCAGAGTGTCTCTAGGTGGTTTATCAGCCTCACAAGGCAATGGCCCAAGACTGAGCAAAGATTGTATCAGAACCATTGCAGCATGACAAAAGAAGCTCCCGCCAGGAGGAACTAACCTTTAACTGAGCAACAATTCCTTTGCTTACCCATAAAGAGTAGGAAACGCTGGGGCTGGCTTGAGAGGTGAGGTTACTGTTTTCTGATGTAGTTGGTGAGATCATATCGCCACTCTGGAACCGGGGCCATTCATATTCAAAATCGGTTTTCACCTCTGAGTGTCTCCTTCTTCTTATTATCTGCGTGAGTGGAAAGCATTTCTGAGGCACTTTCACTAAGCATTAAGTTCTGAATGACAATTAAAGCTCTTTGATAGATACAGTGGGTCGGGCTAATTTAAAACATATTAGTCATGTGTGGTGGCATTTATAGAATTTAAAGTTACAGACTGTTCAGCCAGCCACCTAATGGTTAGAACTAGTGGGTTAATAATTTTCACTGTAAAGAAATAAAATGTTATGCCCATTATTTACAAAGTATTCAGAATACCGAAGTCTTACTGGTGCCAGTAAGATAATTACAGTAGATTTAATCCCACTTGTGAGTATATACTGCATGTAAAAGAAAATATTTTTCCTTCTTTTTAAATTTGAATTTTCATATTTAAACATAGGTGTTTGTGCAGACTGTGGTAAATTTGTATTTTGCTTATTTTTTTGTATTTTAAATTTTTATATTTTAAAAATAATAACAAAATCATTTTAAAAAACGAAGAAAAAACATACAGTATGCATTTTCATTTGTCACAGCTGGAAATTTAGGAAATTTCTCATTAATGTTGAGAGTGAAATATGTACTTTTTGCACTATTGTAGTAGCTAGTTCCTCTATGAGCTCTTCTTTGTTGTCACGCAGATAACGAGCTTCATTTTGCTTTTCCTAGAAGACACACAGAGACTAAAATTAGTATGAAGAAAAAAGCACTGCTAAAAAGTACAAAAGTGTGAAGGGGGTTCACAGTTTGCTACATTAAGGTAATTGTTGCTGTTATAATTTTAACAGATAAGTAAAAGAAAGCTACCACACAATTCTTTATTATTGCACCAATCTTTGAAGTTCACTTTGAAACTGTATAGGTTGAGTCCAAATCAAACGTTTACAGGTTCTGGACAGCAGACTTTGGAATGAAACAG
Organism: Lepisosteus platostomus; assembly: GCF_059453375.1. Lineage (NCBI taxonomy): Eukaryota > Metazoa > Chordata > Actinopteri > Semionotiformes > Lepisosteidae > Lepisosteus > Lepisosteus platostomus. The sequence continues at coordinate 43,727,989 of NC_142618.1, forward strand.
CAGTTAAGAGAAGACGAATAGGATAAGACGGCTATGAAATCAGCACAGAAGGAGTGTACATGGATTCTGCTTGAACCACAGAGAAAAATGATGATAAGAGTGAGGAAATCTAAAGCAAAAAAAAACCCAGTATCAACAGATCAGTTAGGAAAATATAAGGGGAAAAGGCACTTCATAAAATGATTAAAAAATAAAAAGATCCAGTTAATGAAAAGGAGCACAATGAATGCAAGTAAAAATTATATTAGAAAGGCCAAGAGACAGAGGGAGAGGGATAATGGAATTATAAAAAAGTTGTTTTGGTACTTCAGCATCAAAAGAACCCTGAAGGGTGGAGTAAAATATATTCAGTAGAATAATGGAAAACGTCAGGAACAACAGAAGAAAAATGTATGATGTACTAAATGAGTATTTCACTCAGATGCTCACTAAGGAAGAAATCAACAACATGCCTCAGGGAGCAGAAGGACAAAGTTCTGTACTGAACAGTATGACCACAGCAATGGCTCAGAAGTGTTTTGGGTAGTACAGTAGATGTACTCAATAAATCCCCTGGGTGTGATGGTATCCCATGAGTTGCACTCAAGGATGCCAGAAACAACAGTCACTCAAGAAAATGGTAGTATCCATGGACTGAAGAATAGCAAATGCAAATTAAAAAGCCCATTCATAAGCAAGATGACAAAACTGACCAATACAGTACAGTATGTCTGATTTCTATTACAGTATATGTACATTAAGGCTATAGAAACAATAATTAAAATTAAACCAGATGATCACATTTACAGTATGGCAATAACATCCATAGGAATAATCAATAATGATTTACTAAGGTAGTTTAGCTCGTGTTTATGATATGGTGTATTTAGATTTTCAGAAGGCTATGATGAAGTTCCACATAATAGATCAATTTAAAAATTATTGGCAGTAGGCATTCAAGAAATTGTGTTTGGATTAAGAACTGGTTAATTCACAATTTAGAGAATAGAGACTAAGTGGAGACTGCTCAGATTGTGGTGATGTACAGTATTTAGTGGGTTATCGCAGGGATCTGTACTAAGACCATTGTAGCAAAAACTGCACAATGACATTCATTGTGAGAAAACTGAATGGTAGATTATGTTTATCCTGGTTAAATGGGAAAAATTGACATAGAAAAAATAATGTAGTGTTGTGTATTGTAACAATTCTATAATTACAATTAAGTATATGATTATATAATGCACTAGTAAGACCCATTTTTAATATTTTTTACTAACGTGCTCACCACATCATGGAAAAGATACTGCTGCTCTAGAATTAATCCAAAGTAAAAAAGCCAGATACATTCTGGGCCTGAGGGGAAAATCCTACACTGACAGCCTGAAGGAATTTAACGTTTTAATCCTGGACAGAAAATCCTCATAGGTATTAACAAATACAGCGTAGTTGTCTTTTTTAATAAAGAATACTGAATCATAAAGCAGAGGACACAAATAGAAACTATTTGAAAGTATATTTAAAACCAACAGCAGGAAGCTCTTCTTGCTGTGGGGTTGTGGGGGTATGGAATAAGCTACCTAACCATATTGTTTGCAACCAACACTCTGCTATTTTTCAAGAAAGAAGTACAGAAGATGCGATCCTTAGATCAATTAGCCACTAATTAGCCATAGAGGATAGATGTGTTGAATAGCTCCCTCCTGTTTGTAACTATTTTTATGTATTTCTTAAACCCAGAAATATTTTATTGAATATTAACTGTAAAATATCCAAGTGGCAACATGCAGTTTTAATCTAGTAATACTTTGCTTAAACTTCTTTATAGAAGGTTTATGTAACGACGAGTACAGTGAAACATGTGCAGTGTTCTTTATCCCATAATTCCAGTTTACTCTGATGTGACTTTATTTTATTGTATATTATTCTAAAAATAGAACATACTGTAACATGTGGATAAAGACTGCTTGATCTTCAAACCGGCCCAATTACCAATCGCTATTGATGTAATAGAAACAAATACGTGTCATTCTATTTCACATGGATGTTGTTCTCCTTTTTTTCTGTATCACAACAAATCATTTTGTTAGAACTAAAAAAAAAGGCTCCCATTTATTTTGTTTAGTGTGACAAAGCAAAAGGAAAGTATAAATGCCCTTAACATTTGTAATGATTGTTATTCAATATTTGATAAATTGAATTAAAATCCAGAAATGAACAGCAAAAACTGCAAAAGCAAAAACTTAGTGGAAAGGAGGGGTGGGAAATTTCTTAAAAGTGGGCACTGACAATGTTGTGAGCATTTAATTATATTATTTAATTTTCAGACATACTGGATTATAAATAGAATAAAATTAAAAGCATTAAGATGGCATTGTTTTTTTAAACCACTCTTGATTCTCTCCTTGATAATTATTTGCTGCTCTCATTGCTGAACAGTAGTTATTTGTGCGTTTACTCCAGAAAATGATTTCAAAGAATTTAAAGACATGGGGACACAAGAATGCCTGCAAATGCGTAGAAGCCATTAGAATTATTTGGTTTAAGTAGCTAATTGTTCTGATGATCTCATCCAGCCTCTTGACAGATACAGTACAGTACCATGGTTCTGGATTCAATGGCATGGTTAGATACCTCGCTTCAGACTCCCACAACCCTTAATTTTGCTTTTGCCAGTTTAGTTTTGCAGACACTCTTGTACTCTGAACAACAGCAGTCTTGAGGTCAGATAAACAATCTACAGATATGGATTTCTCCAATATGGAGTAGACGGAAAATTTGTATCTGGAAATAAAAAAAAAGCTTTTGAAGAACTTACCAAACTATCACTGTATTCCTCAGCCTTAGATATCGCTTCTTCTATTGCCTCCTCAGCAACTCGAAGAGCAACCATGAGTGTTTCAGCCATACTGTGTCCTTTTTAAAGACAAGAGCAGGAACAACAAGTCAAGTTCAAGTCAAGTTCAAGTTCAGTTTATTGTCATTACACTCATATACATGGTATATGGTATAACGAAATGCTATTTAGCCAGCTCTCGGACATAAGTAGTACAAAGAGAAAAAACAACAACAACAACAACAACAACAACAACAATACAATTGTGTAGCAAAAGAAAGACAGAGACAACAGGCAGTGTGCAAAAAACAACAACAGATGATGTGCAAAAAAAAACAACAACAGGCAATGTGCAAAAAACAACAACAGGCAATGTGCAAAACAACAAAAAGGTAACAGGTTATGTGCAAAAATATGCATCAACAGAATAAAATAAAGGGATAGAAATTATGGGGAGTGAGCTTTTGACATGTATGGTAGAGGCAGATTTTCAATGTGTGTTTGGGTTTTTGGTAAGAAAGAAAGGAAGAAGGCACTGTGAGGTTCAGATCATAGGTGAGAAGTGAGGTGAGAGTGAGAGTGGCTGGGAATTTAACAGTTTGATAGTGCGGGGGTAAAAACTGTCTCTGAGTCTGGTAGTCCGGGCCCAAATGATCCGGTACCGTTTTCCAGATGGTAGCAGATCATAAAGTCTGTAGCTGGGGTGTGTGATGTCTTTGATTATGCTTAGAGCTTTCCTCAAGCACCGTCTGTCATAAATGTCCTGGGAGGGATGGGAGGGTAACCCCAGTGATGGACTGGGCAGTTTTCACCACCCGCTGTAGGGCTTTGCGGTCAGCAGCACTGCAGTTGCCATACCACACTGTGATGCAGTGTGGTATGCTTGGCTGAACTTTTAAGTGTCTTAATAGTTCAGCCAAGCATAATAAAGTAGAATGAATTATTCCCTTATGTGAGAAAAGGTGTGGCATGCTGAGTAATTAGTAGTTAAAGTTGTAATAAAATAAGATTTTCCTAAACATAATCTGGGATTTGTACACCACCCAGTGTTTTAAACCAAGAAAAGCAGGTAATTGCATATGGTAGTTAACACCAAAAGCTTCAACAAATAAACAGAACTGAGTAATCAGTTTTTAGTATAATTACGGGTTTTAAAGATTTGTATTTACAGTAATTCATAAAACAGAAGCTGTGAAACACAATTGTATATTAAACAGCAATAAATAAGTATAGTTATGGCACAGAAACATAGTCAAATACGTCTGGTGGCTTTTATTCTTATTATTCCCAAATTGGTATTTAGAAATAAAAGAAGCACTAATTAGTTGCAGCAATGTGATGAAAAATCCAGCTGGATCTAAGTGCTATTGCAACGAATAACAGCCGTTTTTTTTTTATGGAAAGAAGGGGATGCCTGCACAAGAATTTCAAATATAAACAGGAATTTGCTTTGTTTAGGTCCCATTGTACAAATTAATTTTAACATATTTTTTTTCCTTTTTGTACCACCACAGAATCCACAACTGTTGAAAATAAGACATTTTTGGTCCTTTCTAATCCTGTTTTACTAACACACTCTTCTTTCTGTACTCCACTCCCGATTTTGCATAAAACTAAACCAAATAATTGGGAAAAATGTTGCTAACTGAAAATTGCATTGGAAATGCAGCTCAGTGAAAGTAGAGAATGAGACCAAAGGAAGAATGATGAAGTGTAGGCAGATGTGATCCGACTACAGTGGAGCTAATCATATTCAACACATCACAGGGTACGATCTGCAGGAAGTTCAGTGTCGATCTGTGGGAGAGGCTTGACTCTCACTACCAAACCCCATTTTGTGGGGGTCGTTGTACAACTGAGAGCCAAGAGAGCACTACTGTTTAATCTCAACCCATCCCTCGGCCGCACTCGGACTCATACCTTCTCCCGTAAGCGCCCTGACATTCCCACACGTGCTAAACTCCACACACACTCATCCAGGAACTAATTATCCAACCACGTCTCTCTTTCTTCAATAATTATCACTGGCTTACCTATGCTCACTATTGAGAAGTCTTCCACAGCTTTCTGTTGTGCGTGCTACTATTCTCGACCTGACTCCTTTCACTACCCGACCCAATTCTCCTACTTTTGACTTCGCTCTTGCCTAACGACTTGGATTTGGAATATTGGATTTACTTTTGCTCGTACTACCTTCCTCACGGCTTCACACGGGGATCCAACAACTCACCCCTTTCAGAAACCCTGACACACTCAGTCAGTTGTGTGCTACTGGTTGGGGAATCGCAGTCACACTGTGAAGCTGGGGACATGGCCAAGGCCTGTACACTCAACTCTGGATTGTAGACTTCAGCCTGTGTTCAGGTGAACACCTCTCCCCAGCATAGCCACTCAGGAGCTCCTGTACAACAATTTTCATTTATATTTAAAGTTAGATTTGCAGGGGATGATTGCATTAAAGTGGCAAGTGCAAGATTATTTGCTCTCGAATGCTGCTTTGTTATAAACCGCAGCAAAGTGAACTTTTGCTTCTTACACTCCTATTTCAACATTGAAAAACAAAAAAGAAGGGGTTCCCATTACTAGTTTTGGGAGCCCCCACACCTGCTGGTTTTCATTGCATGTGAGGTCTTTGCTTAAATTAATCTTTAATTTCATAATAAAAACTGTTCTTAGTTGGTTATTGGGTTGCTTGGTTAGAGTCTTTACAAGTTTTTTCTTTGTCCACTCAAAGTTTGGTCATTTTAAGTTACTTCCACCTATCCATTTTCTAACCACTTCATCCAGTTCACAAGGCCAAAACTACACTGTAGCGGCTTAAGAAAGTGAATGTGCTTGAGTGACTCAGGTGAAGTCCTGAGTTGAATCCTATTGAGAATCCGTAGAAAGACGTGAAAACTGCTGACCATATACATAAGCCAAACAACTTGAGTGAGCTTGAGCCAAACTGCCAAGAAGAATTGACAAAAACTGCACCCAAGCTGGTGTGCAATTGTGGCAGAGACTTCCTAAAAATACTTTGGGCTGTAATTGCTACCAAAGGTGCTTCACCTTTGCCTGAAAATGTAATTCAGGGGTCGATATACTTATTTTATGTAATCAGAATATTTGTTTTTTTTAGTTATTTAATTTATTTTCTATATCTGTTTATATTTTTCTCTAGCATTTACTGTAATCTTACCTCATTTCAACATTCAGGTTTGAAAAAATATTAAGGTTTTAAAACGTGTTTGCATACTGAATACTCTTCTTCTGAAAAAGTCTTGAAATGGAACATATACTGTATAATCTCCTTATAGACTTACTGTAACCAGGAGAATGTTTGCAAGAGATATCAAATATTGGCACTGAAGAGCCAAGTCCTATCCTTATAGGAATACCTTAATAACACTGGTTCTTCAGTAATACATTACAGTGTAAACTGGTATTTTGAGTTTAAAAAGACCATTTAAAAGGATACGTGCAACATTCTTTATGTTGCAGTTTTATAATATTGTTACAGGCTGCGATAGGTGACAATGGATGTGTCTAAGAGTCTAGATAAAGTGTGTAACAACTGACAGTGTAAACATTTCCAGCTTCAAAGTAGAGGGGGGTGTTTGCTGAGATGTAGGGGATCCAGATTCTGTGATTAGTTCTGAGTAAGTGCTCAAGTGTCAATCAACAGTCCAAAAACATACCATATACAGTAAGATCAGCTCAAGAGAGAAAAGAGGGGAGGAAAAAGAAGGTCAGACTACACGAGAGAGAAGACAGAAACAGACGGGACTTGAAGCTTGTGCCAGGCGAAAGTCCCTTCTTCATGATCACTCAAAAAAAAACCCGATTGGTGGTACTGTAAGTATTTGAATCTTGCCAAGAGAGCTTGCTATTCTGTAGCTTTTAGGGGGAACTTGGAGTTCCTGAGTGAAGAATAGCTCAGTTTAATACTGCCTCTCCTGCTTACTGGGTGCATTTTAGGACAGGGAGACAGGCTCACATTTATTTTGTGGCATCTAGGTTAGAGAGAGCAATTTAATCATAGGTTGATGGCAGCTTATCTCTTCTTTTGCCTTTGTAGGCATTATTCAAGAGTCAAATACTGTACGTGGAAGCAGTCTGGGGTTTTCTGGGTAGTCCAGACGTACTGTAGATCTCTGAAATGCCTTGTTTGCTAACTTGTAAATACATTTACTTATGTTTTGTATGTTGATGCTGTGTAGTGTATTGTGTCACTGTTATTGTTAATAAATATTTGTTCAAATATACCACAATTATTATTCTTTCCACCAGAACTTAACAGAAGGAAAGTTCACATGCCTCTAATTATACAGTATCAACCAGTTGGGTATATTCTTGGAAAAATTCTTATAAGTTGGGAGTTACGATTATTTTAGTAATTGATTGTTTTAGTTAAGTCGCTCGGTCAGTTCCTTTTATTCTTCATTGTCCTAACACCCCATTTGTAACAATATAGAAATATATGTAATGACACAAAAATGACAGTTGTAATATTTAACTATACTGTATAAGAAAAACATACAGTATACAGTATTTTCATGTTTAAACCTTTGGTGACAGATTTAGCAGATTTAGAAAAAAAAACAAAAAACAAAACATTTCTGTTTCTATAGATCCATCCATATTTAAAAATGAAAAAGCAAACCTTACCCACATTTTATTTGTGCGTATACAAATAAAAAATATAAGTAAGAACAACATGAAAATACACTTTTTCATTTACTAAACAAGCTAAAAGCTTTCCACGTTCAGCTCAGTCCCATGCCAGCAATTTAGGTTTTTGATTTTAGCAGCACTTAATCATTTATGCACAATCTCACAAAGGCATTTGACACATCTAAATCATTTATGTTTTTCTACATTGTAAAATAAACAAAACATTGAAAAATGCAAAGCAGTGTAAAGGTCAAACTATTTATGACTAGGCATGGAAGCTGAAACCTTATGTTAGAGTAGGGAATCAAAAGGTTTTTTTTACAGTATACACACAAAGGATGCATTGTGTGTCTTTTTATTCAAGAAAGGGTGACAATAGCACTACAAGCAGGTTACACCCACACAGCTTGACTAGCTAGTAATTTCAAGACTGATGTCACTGTTATTTTATTACACTCTGTCTTAACTAACCAATATGACAACTGCTGAGCAGGCATATACTATATTCCTTAAGCCACAAAACATGTTTCACCCTCTTGTGAGGGCACTGAGCTCCCAAAGTAACATTTTTGGGAAGTACCAGCTGGCCTTGAGGCCTTGATACAGCTCCATTGGGGGCTGCCAAGAGCACAGAGCAGATATTCCAAGATGATACACAGGCAGCTTCAGGGCCAGATTTTGGTGTTTGTAGGCCCTAGGCACTTTCAATATGAAATATGTCAAAAGAGGGGTAAACGCCAACTGAATTACATGCACTTTTAACCTATTCAAATGCTAGACCACGTGATTGATGGAGCGAGTCGAGCGACCATCACTTCGATACTCCTAGTTTCTAGAACAGCCGCTAGATAGCGTATGATTATTGATTTGGAGCACCTAGAGTTGATCGCAAGCATGGTGTTTCAGCTCATTTTACGTTAGTCACTAGTGTTTCCCTCCTTCGCAGGCCCTAAAACTTTCGTAGACCCTCGTAGGCACAGTGCCTAATGGGAAATCTGGTACTGGGTAGCTTGTGTGTCATTTGATCCAATTTAGTATGTGGCAGCTTGCAGCCTTTTCATGATGCACAAAGGTTCTGACCAACAGGGCTTTAGTTTTGCGCTGTGCCGAAGAAGCTGGACACTCTTCAATTCCAGCTCCTGCTGATCCCTGCACAAATCAAACCCCTGTTGCATACACCGTTGATTGACTTCCATGTGCAAATGGGGATATACAAGTATGGCAGGGTATGTGGCGTAGGCATGGGCACTATATGTCCTGTTCCACCAGCAAACCACCTGTTGTTGCATGTTTAGAATCCTTCGGTTCAGGACAGTTTGAAGGAGGGATGCCAAGCCCAGCTTGCTGAGGACCTTGGAGCCATGAAAAAAATCTGACTAATGTTAAAGGGGCTACTATTTTAAACAAAAGAAGTCCATTTATTGTGTGACACACCTGCTTTTACTTTTTTAAACAAAAATGTGTTTATTAAAATAATGTAAAAGACTTTTATCCGTAAGATTTTTAACCTACACATTTATAACTTATATATAATACAATTATACATTTTGTCAATATGTTGTCCCATGAGCTGTACAGTACATGATGTAGTTCTGCTCTTCCTGTTTGTCCTCTGCTGGGATTGGACCACTGTCACAAGGAGGTTCAGAGCAGACACGGCACCTAGGCAGTGCTGAACTTGGCAGCTACTGTAGAAGAGCACCTTATTGACAGTGATGGCTTGAAACTAATGTTATGGACATGCTACGGTTAAGCATTCTGACTGACACAACTTGCACAGAAAATTGAAAGAAAATGAAAATACAAAAAAGAATAAAATTCTTCCCAACATCTTCTAAGAGACACCTACTCTATTGCAATTACTTTATCTATGATTCCACTCTGGTTCTCAAGAAAAATACTGGCATATCCCACCAGAATTCAATGGATTATCGGTAATGGCACTCCAAACAATAGTGGGATACAATTCAATATTCATACCTTCGCTTTGCCTGTAGAAAGTTGAGTCACTGCCACAGATGCTTCCCTCATTGTCAAAGCTGCCTTCGTGAATGCTACCATCTGCACAGAAAGGGAAAAGAGAGAAATCGTTATTGATAACTATACATATATATGTGTTATACAATAAATAATATACAGTACTGCAGTATAGTAATACCAATCTATACCTATATTTTCATATTCTTTTTCATTTCATGTGCTGTTCAATTGGTCATAACATGCTCATGTGGCATGGAAAAGACACAGATTTAGTGCCATTTACTATTGAAAGCTTATTCATGTTGCACCAAATTGATAGCTGAAGATGCTGCAGGAGACACCTCTGTGAATATTTTAATGATACCATCAAGGTGTTTGTAAGATGCCCATTTGAATATTCATGTGACTGTCTGGGTATATGACTGTGCAGACATCCAGTCTGTGAAACAGAACCTGTTGTGGTCAAGGACAATGCAACACTCCAATATTACCAGGACAATGTCATAAACCCAATAATTACTGTAGCTGCCTGGATCACATGTTCATCTGTAGGAAGTCAGGGTTCTTAACATCGATTGTCCTTCCCTGTCAGATTGATTACAAACAACAAACTCCTGACATTTTTGAGAGTAGTTTCCTACTAGTAGACATCAGTGTACAGTATATATTTATTAGTATTTCAGATATTTTTGTGAAATACAGTACTTCATCAGCACCACACTCAGCAAAAGCAGACAAACAAGTTTGTAGTTTAGCTACAGACAATAATCTTGAGGGGATGGGGTTTCTCTCAGAACTATGTTTTGAGCCAGCAACTGGTAATTGTTAAAAACATTTGTTTTACTTTTCCATATGTGTCATACACTAAGGAAACTGACAACTACAGGACAGGTACGACTGGCTATGAATTACCAAATTACTGATCTCTGAGTGAAACACATCAGTTGTTACTGTAAAAAGTAAAAAAAAAATATCTTGATTAAAAGCTGAATAGGGACGAATAACACGTAAGCACATCCAATTGCACATTTTGAATCCTAAGAATTTTTTTAATGAAATATGTTAAGAAAAGGGATTAAACAATCTGAAAACATATATGAACCACAAGCCTTTCTATTTTATTTCTGTAGTATAGATACAGTATTAATGATAAATTAGTGTATTGAAAGAAAAAATAACAAAGGCTTCCACTAACAGCACTTGTGGTAATATATACAGCTCCTCACTCTAAAGTCTCCATAAAGCATTTTTATAATTTAATATAATTGTGTACTGGAGGTGCATTACTTATACCAGTATGAGCTATGATACAGCCATTTATTATTCTGTAACTTTCAACTTTTAGCAAACGATGAGGGCACACAGATGGTTGGCTCAGTACATCTCCAGAGAAGTACTGTAGTTTACAGAGCCTCAGGTCAAGATACAGGCTGCTTAGTGGGATTTCTGCAATAACTAACCAATCAGCAGTCTGGTACTAAGCCAGACTTATACTAAGGGGTGGCCTAAGAGGCCAGTGCAGTTGGCTAGGAACAGAAGGTACAGTAGGTGCTGAGCATGCCTACTCAGTATATCCTAAACCATTTTACCTGAACTACCATTAGGTGGAGACCACTGTACAAGATGCCAAAACAGAAGAACTGAATGACCAGTTCAAAAAAAACCTGCTAGTTTATCAGAAACCATAACTCAGCCATAACTCTCATCTGCTGGAATAGATAAAGCAAGGCACTGTCAGTTTCATTTTCCTATAAACCCAAAGTTCCATTAATACAACATGCAGCATCAACAGCATATTGTATATAAATATAAATAAATATGCTAAATACCTTTAGGAACACAGCCCCAGATTCAGGACACATACTTTTAGTTCATATTTTGTGTTGGCAATATCGCATCATTGGACAGAGGTACCGTTTTGTATGTTAGTGCCAATCTCAAACGTCAATATTCAAACAGTATGGTATGCAAGGATAGCCATATTGGTCTTGGACCACAGAGATACTCCTTCATTTGAAGTGTAACATTAGGATCAGGAATGTTATTTGATTAAAACTGATGGTGACTTAGCTGGCCTCACATTCTTGATCAGGTCTAGTAGATAGTGAGCAAGTGTATGATGTTGAGGTAGAGAGTCTTGATTTTAGTTCTTTGATCTACAGCAATGAGCATTAGTGAACAGAGAGTTTAAGGGATTAAATTGATGTTCGTTTACTCAAAATGTGAGTAATACTGTGTATGCGCTACCACTCCTCCACGTTTTGCCAGAAAGAAGGGGAATGTCTCATGTGTTAATGCGCAATTGTGTTTAGCAATGATGTTGAATAAAGATGCCACCATTGTTGCCAGCTGACAACCAGATTTATTGATCCTCCACTACTTAATTACCATATGCGAAACAGAGCATACTGAGATGGATGAAACACTGATTAAACATTCCTGCCAGGAAAATCCCCAGCATTCACAGTGTTCTCAATAAGCTGACACTGTTTTAAAGAAAGTACATAAATGAGGAAAAAAAATCATTCTGGGATTGAAGAAGAAGAGATCTGACGATAGAAGGAACACAATTTTTTCAGTCTTGAGAAAAGACAGCTAATTCAGAATTCATAAGGGAATAAGGCTGACCCAATAATAATTTCAAATCAATTACAAAGAACAGAACACAAAGAAATAACCTGAAGCTTTACAAAATCAATCAGATTTACATAGAAAGTAAAAAACAGTTCTTATCAAAATTATCAATACATTTAACAGATTACCAAAACACATTGTTTAAGTGGCTGCTGAGATCTTTCAAACTAGGTTTAAGGCTCAGTGTCTAGGACATGGGTTACAGTGATGGGCTGAATGGATTTTTCTATCATTAACTTTTTGTGTTCTTATGTTCCAATGTGATGAATACACTATGTATCTACTAATGTTGTTATTTGTACCTGGTGGAGTCATGTTTCTTTGACAGTCACATCACCTAATCACCTGCTAATGAGACACCGCTGATGACATGCATTTTGTTTCTTATACTCTCCTAGCATTTAGGTATAAACACTTAATTACCTTTGTCCTTTGATGTTTTGTTATTCCATTTTGACTTTAGTTCCTGCACAACTTCCTTGTTCATTCTGATGAAACCCCCTTCCATTCTAAATGTTTCTGAAGTTCTCTTTGGATACTTTTTACAAAATGACTAATGCCAACCTCAATTTGACGTAATCCATCCGTCACAAAATATTTCCGGAGGCTGAGAAATCTGAAACTTTCTTCAGCACACCATGTCCTGTCATGGTCACATGTTGTTTTTTACACATTAACATTTGAAGGTGTCACCTCTACATGGTACAGGTGGGATTCTTGCGAAAATTCACTTTGATCCTACATTCTTCTTTTTCCAAGCAGTTGATGATGTACTGTAGATGAAAAGCTTTCTACATGTCTACAGTTTCACGTTTCTTTTTGTTATTATACAGACGGCTTCATCAAAGAATTGCCAGATCAAGATTGTAGTCCGGTTGTTCATTTTTCACATTGGTCTTACGGATGTCCGAATAAGAACACAACGCAGAAGACTAATGTGCAGTTAAGCGCGCACAGAGAACGTCTGTTACAATGGAAAGCTGCTTCTTAAATACAGGTCATCAGTCCCCTCTACAGTTCACAAAACGCCTGTTTTTGCTGGAGCTTATCAGCTCTATGTATGACGTCAGCCACCTCTTCTCCAGGGATACTGTACATACGTTTGTCATATTTGGGCCTTTGATGTGTATCTCAGATACAGTGTTCCTGTTGATGGTTCAACAGCCTCGTCCTTTTTTTGTAATTCTGGTGCAATGCCAGCATTGGATGTTAAGTCCGTAGTCTGAATTTCAGGTGGTGTTGTGTGAGGTGCTGCCTTTGAGCTTCTATGTCTTGGTTGACTGTTTTCAGGTCCAGGAGTGGAAAAACAATTGCTTGTTATGTGGTGCTACTAGGACAGGTTACTTTATTTTATTTTCTTTCACCACCTAGGACCAGATTCTCTGTCAGGTTTCTCCGACAATAAAGGTTATGCTGTATCAAGAAACTTAATTTTAAAATTGCCAGTTCTTCAATCTTTTGGAGCCCTTTATGTTCCTTAATCTTCTTCAGTGCATTAACTTAACTACTTTAAGCTGTAACTGCATTTTGCAGCAGCTTCCAGAGAACAATTCCAGCTGTTGGATTTCATCCAGAATGTTTAAAAGTTTTTTTTTTTACGAGCTATAAAATGGTGTTCAGTCCTATGTGAATTTGAAAACCCATTTGTGCTTTCAAGAGTAATGGTTTGCAAGTTTAGAAAACAGTAATTTGAAGAAATGAGACGAAGCTCAAGGGAAGCACTATGCGATGAAATAGATATGGAAGCACTGGGGTATGGGTATTCACATTTCAAGTTTATTGCTTGAGGCATAAGACAAACACATCTATATTTAGGTCTAACAGGTCAGTTAGAAAAACTGTATATTCACTATTATTTATTAAAATGACAATCAATACAAGGCTATAGTAAAAACTGTAGAGCTTAAATCAAAGGAAGTAATCTTAAGATTGTACAAAACACTAGTCAGACCTAATTTAGAAAGTAGTCAAATTAGAAAGGATTAAGATAGTATCTGCTGGAACATACCATACAAACTACACTGCAGCACCCTGTAGTATTCGTAAAGTATAGTGTAGTAGTTTTCTGGGGCAGACGGGAAGCAACAGATTCAGATAAAATTCCAGGACTGACTATGTTATTAGGAGAGGGCTAAGCCTAGCAGCCTTCACATTAGTTTGGTAAGGGATATTATCTACAACAGTCAGAACCCTGTTGCAGAGATATCCTTTCAGAGATATCCTGTGTTGAGATAACCTTTCAGAATATCTTCAGAAGGGGATGGGATGGCTAGCACTAAAGAAACATCTCTTTCCCCAACATTTCATGGATAAATCTGTTCCTTTTCACTACTCCAGAGGAGCCATCTTGAAAAGAATCTTTTCAAAACCTCAGAAACATCAGGGGCAATTGAGTCTTGCTCTACATCATGCATATTCTCAATTGTCTCTGCTCAGCTGTTGTACCAGTAAGAACTTTACTGGTAGTAGGAAATTCTGATGCTTGATTTTGGTTTTCTTAATCATTTGGAAGCAGATTCTTGTCATCATGACTATCAGGCAGGTTGTCAGGCATTTGACTATTTCCCTCAACACACTCCGTTGCTATATCTGTAGGTTTGAATTGAGCCAGTACTCAAATGCATCCTCATATATTGTACGGAGGACTGGTGTAGACAATAGAATACAAGGATGTACTGAAGCGCTGCTGCAGTAAGCTAGATGGTAGATGGCATCTGGCTGATGACATCGGTACTACAATTTCATGTCTTCACAATGGCTTGCACTCAGTCTGTAAATCTCAATACATCCTTGTCAGACTGGTCCTCAGTTTTTAATCTTTTCTTTTTGATGCTGTTTCTAAATGGCTCTTTCAAGTTAGACACCATGTTTGTCTGTATTGTCACCTCTGAAACTTGGTGGCTCTATAAAATCCAAATGAATGACCAGATGGATCAGAAAGAGATAAATTATCTGGCAGCTGATTAATTCATTTCTTATGTTTTGGGTATTTTCACTACTTGGTCAGAGCACCTTATGTTCAGCTGGTAAATAATGGCACTGTCTCTCTGCTGACCCATCTGTTGCCCATCTGCCCCACTAAAGCACACCACACTGTACTTTCCTTAACAGTACCAGGTATGGCCGTGGCAAAATGTTTGCAACTGGGTGTGATCCAATTGCTGGGTCTGTTTCAATCTTAAAAGCATAGGTTCACACCATCTCTGCCCTGTTCTACAATTAGAACGAGAGAAACAAAAACTGAATCTGTATGCCCTACCCAAATTTACACCATTAACCTCACTGTCTTTTTTGGTAGACTCAAATGAGACAGATGGATAACCAAATATAATTATAAAAATACTGTAAATACGTACAGTATATGTATTAAACATCTTATAGCCCAGTAAACAGTAAACAGTAAGGATACAGAGCTACTGATGTTTGATGAGAACACAATGATCTTGCTCGGGGAAAGCTCTCATGGAATGTGGTATCTGATTTTAGCGGATCTTGAAAATCCGGGTCATGGCACCAGAGTGACGCTCTTTAACTTCAGCTGCATTGAGGTATCCCTGGAGAAGTGAGCGCTGATGCTGCCTAGCTCTGATGTCATCGGATTGAATGGAGCGCACACCCCGTAGACTGAAGAGGATGGATTTTATTCTATAGAAGATGATCCGTTTGTCTGCTGCAAATAACAGAAATATACAGTACAGCACACAGCATTACTCTCTGCTTTACTCTTGGCTACGATTGAGGGTTCTACAGCAGATGATCATTTGGCGTGCTGCAGGCATGAAAGAAACCATGAAATTCAAATAACCCAAGCAACACAAGCCTCAGCCTCACCCTGTATCTGCCAAACTTTACATATAGCATGAATGTTTTATGAAAAGCACAGACATTGATACAGATGTTTTTCTAAATTTGGAAAATACATTATAGGGGTTTGATTTATAATAATATCCTATTTATATTATTATATATTATTTAGTAAATATGCATTACATCAAGTAGGTACAAGTAGCTGGATCAGCATGCGTAGGCTGCAAAGGAACAAATTCAGCATGAAATCAACCTTTACTTGTTCCCATGTATTATATCATGTGCCTGAGAACATAACAACTGTTACAAGAAGGAGGATGCCATTGCTATCATCTAATTGATCCATCTGTGGTTGTTTCTTGAAAGAAGCCAGGGTATTGGCTTCAACAACAGGGCCGTTTAACTTGCTGTATGTTCCCATAACCTTTTCTCCTTAGACGTACTGTATCTCCTGTTCCCAGTTTTAAAAGCACCTTCACATAATTTCCACTTGTGTCCTCTGGAGAGACTGAAGAAGTTCATTGTGTTGATGTTGACTGTTTCTTTCAAAAATGTAAACGTTTTGCATCGGTACTAAAAAGGTTGATTTTACTGTCACTACAGGACATTGATTTAAGCCTGGGAATTTATCTGGTTGCTGTTCTCTTTGATTGCAAAATAGCAATGCCCTTTTCTGTAACATGGAGATTCACAATTTGGATTAGTGAATTTTACATCTATACTTTTTTGCTACTTGCAATGTGTAGTAATTCTCTGCAATTGTCTACATTAAAAGTCTTCTGCCGGGTCTTTAGTCTAGTTTTAAATTCTATTTTTATCTTTTATACACTAATGCTATTTAGTATAGAACTTTATTAATCTTTACTCCAAAGCACCTCGTTGATTTCCTGATTAAATTAGAAAACACCTGACAGAAATATTCTTTTCATAGTTTATTCATTTATTTCCCTGTTATTGTCCATTATTTTCTCAGATACTTTTTACTTCATTCCTAACTCTATCCTGTACTTTTGCTGCTGTTATAAAAAAATATTAATTTTAACTACCGCTACAGTATCCCTATCTATCTCTTTCCCTTTCAGGAAATTATTTTTTCTTTATCTAGATCCTGCTCTTTTATAATAATTTTAATACACAATCTCTTTCGTCTTTTATTTTCTTAATTTATTTATTAAACCATTAAGGGCACTGGATTCTATGCTTTTTACTTACTTACGCTTGGGATAAATGTGATCCGTGCTTCACACCGGATCTCTTTAAACTATAACATTGCAGGACAGTGCCACTTAATGGATATTAATGGACATGAGCAACATTTGACGATTTGCTTCATTTTAGAAACGTTAACATTTGTAATTATACTGAAACATGAGTAAGGAATAATTTGGGTGTTTATTTTAATCTCGCTACAAGGCATCAATGAACAACATTTTTCATCTGCCCAATTAATGATAAAATATCTTTCATCTCCTGATTGGGCATACATAACACTGAGCAAAACATAGCGGAGTTGGTGTTACCTAGCAATCCATTAAATCCATTGAAGATGCTGTTTGAAATACAATTGAAAGAATCAAAGCAAGACTTCATAGTAAAAAAATTTTTTGTATGTAAGAGTATATATAAGTGAATATTAACACAAACAAGTTAGAAAAAAGGTCTGGGCATTCAGCCTATCTATTTTCTTCTAGTAGTTCTTCTAGTAGTTCATTGGCTCCCATTCTCAGTTTTAAATATACTTTTTCAAGTAACTTGTTTCACATCTTATGATTATACTACCTGCATGTAACACGATGCACTTGACAATATTAACGTTATCTTCTGTGCCTTTGCTCACTTTTGAATTTCGTCCAAATCTTTTTTAATATCCTCTGCAGCTAGTACCGTGTTTGACATTCCTTCTGTTTTGGTATTGTTTACAAACATGTCGAGAATTACTAATTTACTGCTACAATTGTACATACATTTTTATGTACCATCTCCTTCCTCTTACTGAAGAAGTATGTCAGAATTTTAGTATAATTTGAGACCATTTGCTGAACAATGGATTATATCTCTA
Source organism: Lepisosteus platostomus (assembly GCF_059453375.1). Taxonomy (NCBI): domain Eukaryota; kingdom Metazoa; phylum Chordata; class Actinopteri; order Semionotiformes; family Lepisosteidae; genus Lepisosteus; species Lepisosteus platostomus. Next base: position 43,745,940 of record NC_142618.1, read on the forward strand.
TTTCTCCAGATAACAGAAAGTGTCAGGAAAAAAGAGGATCTCAGTTAATAATGAAACACTGTAGAGTACCAGATATGTCTTTCCTACAAAATACCTCAAATTTCAAAGATATGGTCAAATGACCACCACTATCATCTGCAATGATTCAGAGATGGATCAACTGTCCAAAATGAGGTAAGGCAAGAATGCATTAAGGAGATACTGTATGTCTTGTTCTAGAAGCTAAGATAAGAAAGTAATGGAAAGGGACCCTGACCACAGGACAATCTACCAGTTTGTAGACATTTGTTAATCTGGGGAGAGATAGTTGGGGAAGGGGGGAGTGAGGTCCAACTCCTGAGTCACTTTGTGACCCATAAGCCAACTATGATAGAGATCATCCTTGATGGAGGGAATATGCCAAAAGCAGAAGCATTTACAGTAATCTATCAGGAACAGAATGTATTGAAATAAACCTGGGAGTTATGTAAAACGGGGCACGTGAACTCTTTATAATCTCTGGCACAGTCCTGGTGGAAAACCAATAAATGGGACAGACATTTTAGAATAAACAGCACATTCCACTGTATATGACACACAGCATTAGGTAAAAACAACTCTATACAAGTTTAAACAGCAATATGACTGAGAACTAAACCTCCCTTCCTAGAAGAGGATGTTTTTAGTCTGAGGATTCCACAATACAGGATATCTATATTTTAGGGAATTCTTAGGACAGCAAGTAATCAATAAAATAAGGTTAAGATAACTTAGCCGAAATCAGGTCTTCAAGACTGATCAGAACATGGCTTAATGTGAACTGCAAATGCTATGAGGCTTTGAGTATTTTATACTATTATGCAACAGAAGCTGGCCCCACCTCACTGGATGAGCTCGCTGTAGCCTTGCTCTGTACGTGCTCTCTGGACTCTCCTTAACTCACTTCTCAATTACTATTGTTTTCACTGTACTTCTGTTTGTGTTTTCTTACATATTTTTCTTATTACACCAACATAATCCCTAAACAACTCACTCACGACTTTCCTTTCTTTTAAAACATTGAACATTGCACTCACATTGCATCTGCCAGCACTTCTCTCTTGCATCTCAAACACTCTGCAGCTGCTGAAACCTCGGTCTTGTGTCAGTTCAGCCTAAATCTTGGACATACTGAACTAGAAAATTAAATTATATTAAGTCATTCTAAGAATCGTTGTGTGCTTGGACCAAATAGCCTGTTGCCTGTCACAGGAATGTAGCCAAAAAGGGGACCTTGTGTCTGTGGTCTCAGCCACAGGATGGCCTATTGGTCTTTACATGTGAGCAAGTGAGGAAGATGAGTTTATCTTTTGGATAAGCATCTTTCCCAGGACAGTCCAGAACCATTGTCAATACTCCTTTAAAATGGAGCTTAAATGTCTAACAGAGGGACAAAGCACATCTCGAAATAATCCTGAAATTAAAATGCCATATTAACACATCAACTAATCACAGTCCTGCAAGATGTGGGAACTCATTCCACCTGGTAACTTCTTGACCAACCATAATTTACCCAGGTAAAATGTGAAGCAGCACTTCTAACTGCGTCATCAATCACTCCGCTGAACCAGCCTGGCTATCTGAAAACAGAACCATATGCCTGCCACACTTGTTGTCTAAACTTTTCAACTTAACTTTGTAAAGATAGGATTCTGACAGTTCCCCTATACTTCTGTGCGAGAGCTACGACTCTATGGCTGTGGATGAGTGAAAGCCAATATTCACCCTCTTGAGAATAAAATTGTTATATTAACACGTCGATATTAATTTAATTAATTTAAGTAGTAGTTACTTATGAGCGCCTGAATATTGATTATGTTAATGGAACTGAGTAGGAAGTTAGTGTAACCAATGGCAGACAAAACATCTATCATTTTTATGTATCTCATCTGCATTATTTGCTATAGGGTTGATATCTAGAAAGCTTTTATGTACGCATTGTTTATGTATCAATAAGTGTATTGTGTGTGTTGATAATCCCTGTGAAGACTCCAGTTTTGTGCCAGTAAATTCACAAAACCCTTAAAGGCTCACTACATGTCTGCATACACTGATCTCTCTCCCAGAGCCCTGGAGGACAGTGTGGCCTCCTTCCTGCTATATTTTGCCACATCTGTGGCATTTATGAGTTGACAGTGTTGTGCCAAACAAAGGGCATCAGCTGAGAGTTTGTGTGTTGAAAGTCTTCTTTATTTCATACAGTATGCATATGGGAGTCTTGCTCTTGTACGCAAGACTCAAAAGACAACGTTTACAGTACTCTTTCATACAGTGAAACAAACGATACAAGATACAGTTCCACATTAATCTCTGCTTGCATTGTGGCTATATATGGTCATTCTAGAAAGCTGACCAGTACATATATTTTCTTTATTGCTGGCTTGCGTGACAAGCAGCCCCTTCTGCTGAATAGACCATTTGTTCCAGGAGAGGTCACTCGGTCATTTCCCTGAGAACTATGCCAGCTATGCATAATGTGCTGTATTATCTTTTGAGACAAGACATCCTGAGACAGAGTTAGCAAAATATAAGTACAGAAATATATAGCCAACAAGATATAATACATATTTTAAGTAAAAACGTTTAGTTCATTCCCTCAACAGCATCCCAGATGCCATAACCTACTTCGAACACAAACTTGCACCACAGTAGCTTGGGGTGGCTAGATACCCATACACTCATACTCCACTCGTGATGGGTAGGGGTAGGATGAGGGGGGGTCAACACAAGAGAGAGAACCATGCAATTTATAAAACATTTCCTGTCAGATGAGTCAGACAGACTGTTTAAGTAGCACTGCCCACATCTGTAGCTCATTAAAGCATCAACTCCCTTCAGCTGTGGTCCTAACATTAGCAACATTTTGCAAATGTCAATTAACAGGTGCACAGAATGGAAATCTAAAAGTCAACAGATCCCTTGAATACAAATGGGTTTTTGGACATGGACTGACAGCAAAACTGAGTCAGTTGAGTTGATCTGGAAAAAGGGAGTACATCATAACTGCAGCAAGAAGAAATCTTTTCTTTTTGTTTATATTTAATAACAAAGCTGTATTTTGATTTGGTATTAAAATACTATTATTGCTATGAGTTACAAGGTGCTGGCAAGTATATGAGGTACTGTATATGTCTGATATTATGCTTGTATGGCATATAATACCATCATAAAACAGCCCATTTCAAGCATGGAGTTTAGGCACAATTTGCTCATTATAGGTTAATTCATAGCTCCTAAAATGTTACTGGCTTCTGGTATAATGAGTACAAATAATGACAAAATCAGCAGAACCTTACACACAAACATTACTGTTATTAAGTAATGATTTTCCATTTTATTATTCTAATTTTCCAATGAAGGTTTGAACAAACAATCATTGTTCAAATATTAGCAGCTTGCAAAAGGTTAAGACATCAGCTCATATGGACCTTTTTTCCTCAGGAGTCAAATAGCCGACCAGAACAGTGTGTTCAAAGTACTCCTTTTTGTTAAAGGACAGATAGAGCCCTTACTGAGAAAGTCATGCATGTGCAAGTGCCTGAGTGGTGACAGAGGCCTCTTATACGGATTGTCTGAGGATTTGTCAAGTGCTTACAGTTAATCATGAGCCAACAAAGAACAGCCAGCTGTGTGGTGCTTCCTGGAAACTCCCAAACACAGTAATCTATTGGCTGATGCATATTGTTTTATGAATAACACTGAACATTAAGCAAAACCTTACCTTTCTTAAGTTTCAAGATACCTGAAAGTATAAAAAGGCCAAAATACCCGTTTATTGTCAAGAAAACTGACAAAACTAAATGCACAAAAAATAACAGCAATGGAGAGGAAGTCTATAAAGCAACCTAAACAATTGAATGAAAGCATAACTTGTTCCCACGATAAGGACAAAAGATAATTTTGATATATGAATGAAAGGAATACAAATTACAAGTAACACTTTGGAGGCTTGGAGTTCTAGCCATATAACTGTGGACTGTAGTTTTTCAGCCTTTTAAATAAATTTACCATATGTACCAGTTTCAGATATGACTTTCCCATCCAAACTCTCATCCAAAATCACTCTGCATCTTACACAATAAAGGTTTATGATGTCAAATAATAAACAACATGAATATTCAATGAAATATTTTTGTCCTACAGTATGCATTCCTGGAGTCATACCATAAAAAGGTAAAGCCTTTTATATGAAATGGAGTGACAATATAAGAATCTGAATAAATACAAATATCATACCAGTTCGATAAAACTATATTTTGTAAAATATTTTAGGTCTGTCTCATGAGACACATGCCACAAGCACTGAGCCATATCCTCAGGCCAGACAATCTTTTTTATGTTATACACATTGCTTACTGCAGCTTCGTTCTGTCTTGAATAATAAAAAGAAATGTTCGAAAAAAATGCATCCACAACAAAAAAGACTTACTGTAGCAAGCAGGATACAAGGTATACTGGAAGTAGAGAGAGACTTGTTACAAAGCAGCCGAAAGACATACAGTATACAGTAGATCCACCTCAAAGTTTTATTTTGTAATATAGGACTGAATATTTATCTTTTGTACTATATCTATTGGTATACAAGTTGCTCTTGTATCTTGCATGTATTGGTATTTTATTGCCACTCCCCCTTTCTTGGATCATCTGCAAACTCGGCTATTTTGCAAACCTGTATACAGTATGACAGAATCCAGCTTGTTGGTATAAATCAGAAAGCAAGTAAAAAATGGATCCCCTTATATATGATGGAATTATGATTTATTCTGCCCTATTTAGAAAGTGTGAAATTTAAAGCTGAATCACTGTTTACAGATTCTACATACCTTATTTATATGAGGGAGCTTAACAAAAACGTTGTGGAATTCTGGAATTGTTTTAATTATACTTGCAAGTTATTTAAACAAGACCTTCCCTATTGCAAAGAACCACTCATGAATAGATACCATGTAGTTGTAACTTTTCCCTGCAGCATGACAGTGATATGAACCTCATTGTCAAATAAATACCAGCTAAAGAGGAAAGTGTCTAAAGTACTGTGGTGAAGGTATCATGGCAGATTTTTTAGGAATTTGGAGGGACAGCCTGGACAAGAGAGAACAGTAACATTCTTTTTTCTATAAAGCTGATTTAAAGGTATTTTGGAGACAATTTTTCTGCCCCCCAAAGACATTGATACTGATTATTGATTGTTTCAATGTCAAGTGACTTCCTTTAGAGATCAAAATGTAGCCTAAGATGTGTTTGTTCAATACAGGGAAGGGAGACCTTCAGGAAAAAAAAAACAGGTTTCATTTGCAAATGGTTTAGACCAGCAGGTGGCAGGTGGAACAGCATTTCCCCCCAAAAAATGGTTCATATGGAGACTGGGGACACTTCATTGTTCCTTGACACTGTTCACAGGAGTATGAGAGCCTGCCTAATGCCCTGTTTAAATTCCACTCTGGGTTTTTACAATCTGGCTTTCCTATAGTTTTCCTTAATTCATATACAGTAGTAAAGCAGTTGCTCGGTTTTCCTTACCTGCTATGTGCATAATGGTTGTAATACAGTATGTCATCCATTTAAAGTGGTTTGCATTAGAAGGTAGTGGGTTCGAATTCTAATTGGAATGTACTTGTTACCTTTAATATTTTCTAATAATTTAGTGTACAATAACTACTTAGGAAGGTTTCCTCCGGGAGCTCCAGTTTCCCCCACAGTGCAAAGACATACTGGTACTGTAGGTTAACTGGCTTCTGGACAAATTGGCCCTTGCGTGTGTTTGCATGTGTACTGTATGTGCGTCTGTGTGTGCCTTGCAATGGACTGAAATCCCTTCCAGGGTGTCCCCATTGCTTGCCGGGACAGGATCCAGCTCACTTGCAAGCCTGAATCGGAGGAAACATTTAGAAGGTGGGTGGATGTTAAAGTGGAATTACATGGTAAGGCAGAATCAAAAACCCAGGCTAATTTTTCAATACAGGAAAAGACATATGAAAGGTTGAATTTCCCATGAATAGCTATAAAACTACAAGGAATACCACTCAATCCCTTTAGGAAGACTGTTATCAAACAAGTGAATACAAATTTCAAAGTTACATCTTGAACTCACTGTGAACAAAGAATTTTTTCATTCCTATAAATCAATAAAATACAAAGATTAGAATTAATATGAAAATTAGCTGCACTAATTTGGATTATCATTGCTATTTGCATTAAGCTTTCTGTGGGATTGATTTAACTGTGTCTGTTGATATTTCAAGTGAATTACATTGATTAATCTTCAGGATTATATTTATCTGTGCAAGAGTTGAAGCAATGGGGTATGGGCTTATCCTTTTTAACAAAAGTTGTTTCTAAGGTTCTAAAAAATCAGAAAATAATTATATCAAAGAGGTGATCACCATCCTCACCAAAAATTTAAAGGACCACCAAAACATGAAGGCATTGATGGTATGATTTCAATACAAAATGTCCTTCAGAGGAGTACAGTAGAAAACACTGCAACTGGGTTTGAAAACTGAAAAGTGGACACTAATAAACCAAATACTACAGGAAATTTATGGTTTGCATTTTAGTTATCAATATTATTCATAACCTCGAAACATCATCTTGGATAAAAGTGAAATAAACGAATGTATATACCTGTAACATCTGAAAGAGTTCCTCTTTCTGCAAGGTGCTTTCTGTACAGGGTCTTTAAAACCTTGGCGCTGCCAAATCTCTTGAATCGGCTTTTAACGTTATTGTAGTACCATTCCAGAGACTGGGTCCTTAGAAGCCTAGAAAGAAAGAAGACATAAGCCGTGAGTCAAATAAACCTTTTAAAAGTCCAACCAAAACAATAAAAAAGAGAATTTCAGAATACTGATAATTAAGAGTTCATGACCAAATTAGAAATGTGAAGTCTTATTTCCCCTCAACATTCCCACACATCATTTACATAGAAAAATGACAAATGACTCCGTAAAACAACTATACAATATTTGGGTCAACAATCCAGTGGATCTTATTAAATATTCTGCAGTTTTGTTGAAAAAAAAAATTCAGTCCTGTTTATTTGGAAAATTAGACTACATTCTCACCCATACAATTCGGTTATATTTTTTCTGAAAAAATATTTCCTATGGGAGTGCTCAGTAATGTAGTGTACATAGTACTTCTTCTTGAACAGCTTCTTGCCTCAGGTCTGCAATCTCTGTAGCTCATTCCAGATTGCTGCACATCTCATTCCCAGCAGCCCTGCTATACCCATGCATGATACCCCTCTACCTGACATGCTCCTCTGGAAGTATCCATGATGTATCCTGTTGCTTGGATACTGTTCAAGAGTCATGTTTCCACTTTTTGCTCTATCACACTGATCTTTCCCTCCTCTGGTCTCTTGTCTCCCTCCTCTCTACACCTCCACTGGCTCACAGCTGATGCTAATTTAGTTCTACTGATTGTTTTCATAGCTTTACACTACTATCATATGCAAGGTTTGTATTCTATGAATTAGTGGACATTCATTTTTAAAATCTGAAAAAAAAAATCTTATAGTGCGTTACATGAAAATACCATGTACCCCTGCATTTTCTTGTATCTGCATCCTTTTTGGAGGTTGTTTTAATTACCGTGCTTGTTTTACACATTGCCTATACATTTAGAAAGGGGTTAGATGTTGAAAGCGAGCAATAAAAAAATAAAGCTGACATTTTATTAGTTTAGTATTTTATTTTAAAGTGTTATTTCACCTCTCCAGTGAGCTTTATTAAAAAATATATATTTGCAAATGCAAAAGGAGCTTGTTTGCTGCAGGTGATAGGGGAAAATAGGAGTGACATTACGTAGAAAACTAGGGTCTTAATTTAATTAAAAACAAAACCATCTGCTGTTAGTGAATGACATATAGTACATGCCACTGCTGTCACTGCAGCCAGAGGGCGCTCCTTCTCTGTCCTGTCTCTCATTTCCGGTTCTTTGCTGTCCTCCCGGTGTTTCTCTCTCTCTGGGGCTATATATTTCCGGGTCTTTCATTCCGCCTTCGCTCAGCGTTGACGTTTGAATGTCCTGAGACCCGCCTAGCACCAGGTCTCCTCACGTCCGCTACCTGAGAGCATAGGTTTCTATACGGCACTCCCAGAACAGCTGAGCCCAGGCTAACCCCTGTCTCGCCGCTACGCATAGGGTCTTTTCGCTCTCCTGCCATTCCACGGTTCGTCCTTTCCGACATCTGTGACAACTGCATAGTGCTTATCTGTGTACCATAGCGTTTTCAAATGAAAGTCATCACTATGTATTGAGCTTTGAATCTAGAATAAAGAAATGAAAGAAGTTCACAATAAAAGTATTTGGCATTTGTGTACAAATCTGAGATGATTTTCATGTATAAAGATTTAAATGATCAGCATAAAATGTTATCTTAAGAAGTGAAATGAATTCGCTTGATTTATAAAACCTATGAATTCAAAAAATGAGAGGACCATGTATTACATTTATTCCTTCCAACATTAAACATTGCTAATTAATGTACCCAGTGCCATTCTTCAGCTGAGAGGTTCACCTGAGGTGCAGTTTAGTTGGTAATTAAAAATGCCTTGGCTAAGTTGCACTCTTGCTCTTAAAATATGGCGTTTCTAATTAATTAAATAATTAATTAATGGGGAATTAAAGTTCCCCATTAATGCAACTGGTGAGACAATTTCTCACTCTTTTTGCTAGTGTCTGCTTCTGTACATAATGAATGCTGCATGTCACCCAGGTGGTGGTGGATGAAGTGGGTCCTCTCTTAAAACTAAAGAATTTTTAATAAATGCAACAGATTAATTATTTTGGGGATTTCCTATGAATATTTTGCTGCTTCATGGCAGGGGCTGTGCTTGAGGTTAATATACGTAAACTACCACAGCATTTGTCTCCCCCTCCACCATAGCCAACTCTCTCAGAGAAAAAGGCCAAAAGATTTTATTTTTATTATTTGGACGACGTTAGACATGGTTCTTTCATTGATCTGTGCATTTGAATTGAAATGGCAAGTTGGCGTTTCTCAGCATGAGCTTCAACATTATTTATGGCAGTCTTTTTTACTGAACAAAACTGTGAAACGGAACACTGTGCAGTAAGTACCGTAGAAGATTAGCATAATCTCATAACATACTTCACAAAAGATTGGAAATAAACATAACAGAATGAAAAACCAAAACTGAGGGATCTATATTTGTCACTTGTGGGTTGTCAGCATAGATTTATTATGAATTGGTTTGCAATACCACAAAACAGGCCACAAAAAATCAGTGACAGTCCATCCAGTCCATTCAGTAAAAACTATTGACTCATTTGGTAGTACTGCCCCAGTCAAATACTGAAATTAAGGAAAAGTTATAGAACTCATATCTTGACAGTATAGACTATGATGGACTCTTCAAGACACCCACCTGGACCTGTAGATTAGGCAATTTTTCAGATAACTGATCATGGTGCCCTGTACATTAAAAGACGTCCTTCATAAATATTTGGCATCTAAAATAGATTTTTTAACCTTATCTGGTATGAACAATGCTGTTGGTTAGAGTACTCATTTGCATCATTTTGTACAATAGTTAAGGCCTACTGGAAATGCCTTTACCCATGAAATTTCAAAAACTGAAAGAAGGCCAGTGTTTTTCTGAAAACCCAAGACATACAGTACTGTAACTATGCAGAGGGAATATTCCATGGAAGCCTGGTCTGAATTCACATTTCAAAAAGGAATACAATATACAACAAGTTCTGCTAATGCAAAGGCTGGTGAACAAAATGGAAGTGAGCAGCAGTAGAATATTCTTCTTCCACAGAACGGCAAAATGTGCAAATGTGTAAATTGGAGAATAAAAGAATAACTTAGAATTTGACATTGGCTAAGTAATATTGACTGAGAGCCTAAAAAATGCTCTCAGGTGGTCTTATTAATCTCTTCAAGCGAACTTGTGTTAGAGCTACTGTACATAACATACAAAAAATAAGAAAGCTTTCAAATGAGAATAGGGCATTTAGCCCATCTAAGCCATTTAGTAATTAGTACTTTCTTAAAAGAAACCAGGGTGTCAACTTCAATAATATGGCTGGGTAGCTTGTTCCATACTCTCACAATCATTAGGGTAAAGAGGAACTTCATGTTCTTGCATTTAAATTCACTCTCCACTTTTGCCCATTTGGTTTGTATTCTGTTATTTATTCAGAAGATATCTGAATGGGTAAACATTGTCAATGACTTTGAAGTTTTTGAATACTTGTATAAGGCACCCCTTGTTGTCTTTGTTCGACATTAAAAGGGTTCAGTTCTTTCAGCATATCAGTATAGGACATTAACAGTCCCAGAATGTACTGTATGTACTCTAGCTGCTTTTCTATGGACATACTCCAGAGCAGGAATATCTTGAATGTGTCTAGAACACAGTGACCAAAATAGTAAATATTCTAAATGGACCTTACTAGTGCATTTGTAATACGTTCTATGATTTCAATTTTACACCTTTAACTAAATAGCCTAACGTTTTGCTTACCTTTTTAATTGCTTCCCCACATGGGCTGGAAGATGTACTGTAAATAATGTTTCAACATGAACACCTAGGTCTTTTTCATAAGTGGTCTCTTCAAACTAAATGTTTCCCATTCTGTATTCATAGTTTATGCTTTTTATTATCTGCATGCAATACCATGATCTTGTCTATATTAAACATGATCCGCTAGGTAGTTGCCCAGTCATGGGTTTTGTGTAAATCTTTGTGAATTTCATTTGCTGCCTCTATGGTGTTTGCCAATCCTCCTAATTTGATAGAATATGACTTTTCTACCATCCATACCAGAATCTAGATCATTTAATCTATTTATATTGCATTAATTCACATTAATTCAAATTGAAATTATAATCATACATCCTATATTATATTAGAAACAGAACAGCGCTGTTACAGACAACAAGCATATCATTATGAAATTGTTTTAGATGCATTTTAAATTGGCTAACATTAATAAAAAATTTAAATGCCCTTTCTGCCCCTTCATTCACTAATACAAAACACACATGTAGGGCCTTATGCATCAACTTTGCATATTAAGCAATATGAGGTGTAACAAGCAACCTAATCACAGTCTTACATTATCAATTGATTCTCCAATATACTGCAGCATAAAAATTCTATAAGAAACACTTTTTTATATTTTCCTAACCATACTGTAACTATACATAAACTGTTTTTAATACAATACAGTCTACAGTTTTTGGATATTCATTATGTCACCTTTTTGATAAATTGATCATCCATGACAGACCATCATTCACTTTGTGACTTTGACAGTTGTCCAAGCACTAAATCACATTTCTCATGAAAGTGATAACTGGTCACAGGTGATGAGATGGCTTAACCTGATTAATACTAGCCTGGTGAAAAGCCAGGAAAAATACACACAGAGAAGAACTAGATTCCTATATGCTCCACCTAACAATGGAATAATTCCTTCATATGTTGCAGTTTGGACTAAATCACCTCAGGTAGACTCAACTAAAAGTCAGCCTTTTCTAGAAATGGTGTTTTATGGATTTGTATAGACCACGCTGATCAATGTCAAGAGTATCCTTGAACAATACACTAATTGTCCAAGGTGCTCCATGTGTCATGGTCTGTGCAGGTACAGTACATCTACAGTAGTTCCGACAATTTCCACTTGTAATGACCAAAGGAGATCTTACTACAGTATATGACATTACATTGATCAAGTCCTGGGACTTCACTTATTGCCCTTTTGTTGGCTCATCATGACATGGACAGTAGGACAAAGTACCCCAAACATTTCATAATACAAAATAAAATATCTTTATTATCTGGCTCATCATAAGACAAAACCTTTAAAATATTACATAAATACTGCAGTGGATTTTGGACTGTCAATTATGGTAATTATGTTTATCATTTGTTTTGCCACTTTAAGCTTTTTTCTACACTTTCTCCTTAGCTAGCACCGTTTACTCACTTATAAGCGGGACTTTCACAAGTACTCTCACACAAGTCATATCACCATAATGTGAAAAGAATCCCTGCAGTTTCCAGGAAAGAAAAAAATAATTCTGTAAATTGTTTTTGCTTTATTCCACCATAGTTTATATATTCTGCTGTTACAACAAGGAGGTTTACAGATTGGACTGAAACATGCTTGAAATAGCACACTAACTCGCTCCAAGCAGGAACAGATGGTTGTATTTTTTTCCAAAAAAACTACTGTAGATTCTGTAGGTTACTGTAGGTTAGTACTGTAATTATTTTATCACATACAGTACTGTATGTATTTTTTTCTTTCTTTGATCAAGAAAGGTTGGTTATGCTTAAAAGTATGTAGAATTGTTAAGAAAATTACAAATGATAAACTCCTCAAACCTTATGGCTAACAATTATTCAGAGAGAGCTCTATGACATTTTGATGCCATGTAGACTACTTCTTACAATATACAAATGTACATATGAACTAATAACTAATGAGTTGTACTGTATACTGTATATTACTACAAATGATAGATGAAAGAAGCCAGGGACTAGCTACTGTATTTCCTCTATCAAAATGAAAAATAACATTGGAATTCACAAGGCAAGCAGTTATCAATTTGTAAATCTAAATGAGATTTAAATAAAATATGCAGCATAAATTAAAAGCTTCCAATGGCTCTTCCACATTAAATCTCCTTGCCAAAGACACTATTATAATTGACGTTCTAAATCTCATAATGAATTTAAATGACTCCTATCTGGAAGCACTTTAAGCAAGATCAAATAATTATTTTGCCTTTACAGACTTCAATGGTATTTCTTTTATTATCCAAACTATATATTGCAACTGACATTTTGTTTTGATGAATCCAGTACAATTATCCATTTCATGCACAATCTGCAATATTAAGGGTCATCATGTACTCCTTTTGTGGTCTTATTAAGACTTAAAATGTGTGTGTAAAATAATGAATAAATTTAGTTTTGAGGTAATTTACCTTCCTGCAGTACATGTAATATAACAATGTAAGACAACATTATTGCTTCTTGTGCTTGTAAGCAAAACAAGAATAATCAATTTGATAAATCTTACAAATAATTAAATTGAATTATACAAATAAGACTTCAGATCATTTGTATTGTAATTTTAAATATTACTTTTATACAAAAACATTCACTGGGATTTCATTATCAAATACTGAAAAACCTGGAACTATAGTAATATACTGTACAGTACTGTACCTAAAAGAGCTTTTCTTATAATAGTCAGAAACTCAAAGTACTGTAAAAAATGGCACACATACTTTAAAACACAAGATGCACACAAAAAGAAAGCAGGGATGAAGGCACCTCAATTAGTGAATTTAGTGAATACAAGAGTAAAAGCAATTACTGATAACACATATTACAAGACTTAGTGAATAGATCAATCTGAAAGCAAGTTTTGAAAAGATCAGCAGCCACACTGCAAGGATTTCCACAGAAGTGGTACTGTAAATGAGAAGGCTGAATTCACCCAGTCTGATTAGTGTGGTATTTGGCAGAATACGGAGGTCTGAAGCATGATAGTATAATCCTGAAAAAGAGCAGTGTCTCATACTGGAGCAGCAGAGCTTATAAATGTCTCTGGGAATCCTCTCTCTAAGTCTAGTGATGTGCAGATGCAGACTACTTTTACGTATTGTAGCAGAGTTGCAGACAATTTCTAATCTTTTGAGTCAGTTACTGATTGGGGAGGGTAAGCTTGAACAACCTGACTGGGTGGCAAAGTTAAATGGGACTGTGTGCGGTTGAAGGCTAGTCATGTGGAACTGGAGAATATTGCTCCGAAAAAGAAAGGTTAATTGTCGGAGCAGCAGATCTGACTGTCTGTAAAGAAAGCTTTTCAAATAGCAGGTTAGATAGCTTTAGCAGGTAGGAAACAATGATCACAGGGACACTGGTTTGTGCATAGTCTGTATGGGGACTATGCACAAACCTATGGGGTGCATAGCACCAGTGGAGATCTTGGTTCATACAAATGTAGTTATGTATTGCTACCCTTATGACCTGATGCAAATGATGATTCTGATCATGTGGTCTGAATGATCATTTCTATGCATATGATGCTCAAAACTATGCTCTAATCTATATCCATACTAAACCCGGCATTAAAGTGACTGGTTCTGTACATACAAATTGCATCTCTGACATAAATAATTCCTTCATTTAAACTGCAATAAGACTAAAGTCATGCTTCTTATCAACACTCATCAATTGTGCATTGTACTTGAACGCAGTAACCTAATAAAGTATGTGGATGGCATTGTACTTGAATTTCAGTCTAAATCAAAGAACTTCGGGGTGATATTTGATCCAAGCTTGATGTTTAACCCACATGAGCAAAATATTGAGAAACATCATTCTTCCATCTGAGGAGTATCACGAGACTACATCCTACTGTATATTGTCTGACTGTATCTGAAAAGCTGATCAACACATTTATCTTTTACTGCAATGCCCTACTTACTGGGCTATCTAAATACACACTGAACTTCAGTATGTCTAGAACTCAGCAGTTAGAATCCTGAGCAGGTCATGATTAAGTGATCACATTACTCCTGTACTGGAGATTTAGCACTATCAGGTTTCATGTCAACATCAAAATCCATCAAAATTGCTCACCTGTAAGGCTTTTCAAAGCTTGGCACCTCAGTACCGATATGACTTAATATCTGCTGGCTCCCAGCCTCGTAACCTGTGACTCTGGACTGAGTACTTTCAAATCTAGACTCAAAATCTTCATCTTAAGAAAGACTTTTACTTTAATCAGTTCTGAGTCTTCATCTGCATTCTAAACTCTTGTTTTTAATTATTATCTCTTCTACTTGTTATTTTTTCTGTCATTGTAAAGTGCTTTGAGAAGGTACTTTTAAAGCACTATATAAATAAGGTTTATTATTTATTATTGTTGTTATTATTATTAATTTTATTTTGCATAAAATACCAAATGCTCCCAAGATACAGTATAATATTTAAAATTTACTAATTATTCTTAACTGCACAATATTTTCTGTCCATAATGGTGACATTTGCAATTTGCTTTACCTCTGACTACTCAATATTGCAATGAGTAAAAACAAAACAAAGAGAAATGAACCACTTTGATCAAAAAGTTTATTTTGCCCATTTTGATTGGCGATACTTCATATTTCCAGCAGATGTCGGCACATGCTGTGGGAAAAACAACAATAATGTGCCATAGGGCATGAAGAAGAAATGTTTCTATAACTGTGACTAATATTAAAATTATTTCTGCATTATCTCTGCAGACCCAGAATTAAATGTCAGGGACTTGGACTATTAGCCAGTAACAATGAATAAAGATTCAGTATGTTTGCCTATCAATCCAAGTGGCTAAAAATCCACAGTAGACTGACCACACCAAGTGCCAGACCTAACACCAGCTTCAGCAGAGTTATTATAGGTGAATTAAAGACACTTATTTTCCTTCATGTCTTATTGGTTTACAGCACAGGACTAGTTAATGCACACTGCTTGTTTATGAACATATTCGCACACTAAAAGCCCACTGTATTTATAATATATGTTTGCTTAGAGAAGACAGTTTCCCAAAAGCAATTATCTACAGTACCTTAGGGTTACTTTGCACTGATTTCTCTTATCATTTGACAGGTACAGAGATACAGCTTGAGCAGCTCTTTTTTGTCTCCATCTGTTTTCCTGTTTATTTTACTGATGTCAAATACTTCTGTAAAATGTCACCAGGAACACTGCATGATCGATGATGCTAGTTCAGCAAATTAAGGAGACACATTTTAGCCATCAATTTTAACCTCAAACACATTTAAGCCACTTCAGTACACTACAAAACCACTGATCCTTTCAATTATTCTTCAACTCCAGCCAAATTGGTTGAGATTAAAGTATTGATTTGTTCTCTGTACCAAGGACATCAAGAGTTTTGGATGTTAGCTAATTTAAATTCTGTGACTGACTTCATGTGAAGTGTTCAGAACCCTAAAGATGTAACCCCACACCTAAAGATGCATTTTAAAAGCTGCAGTGTCACGATTGTAATCCCTCCTCTTAAGGTACTCCTGTTCTTTCACATTTTACTTGATTACGTGCACCTGCCTTCAATCCACCCTCTATTTATAAGCCAGGCACTCACTCCATTCTAGGCTCTGCATTGGAAGACGGACGCTCAGAGGCCCGCCTACCACCAAGTCACCCTACGCCCGCGGCTTGAGGGCATAGGCCTCCTATCGGTATCCTGACCCAGCTGAGTCCGGAGCTCAGAGTGCCTGGTCCCATTTTCCCCATTTTTATTCCTTCTCCCTAAACTGGATCCCGTTCCGGTTTTTAACTTTGTCTTGTTTTCATCTCGTCTGGATTTCCCAGTTTTGGGACTTCGCCCCGGATTTCCCCCTGGACTCCCTCATACTTGTTTGGCATGGTCACGCCCCCCGAGCACCATATCACTGTTGTCACGCCCCCCTGTTCGTCAACCTGCCCAGTCCCTTGCCGTCTCCTCCGCGTGTCTGTTTCACTCCCTTCTGGATTCTGTCGTCTGCATAGGGTCCTGATCTACGCTACAAGACACGCAGTCCATGAAATGTTGTGCCAGTCCATGTGAAGTAATATTGGAAAAGTCTAAAAACATTTACTCTGAGAAGAAAATTGCTTTACAGTTTTCGTCAAACTTTGAAATCCTCAGAACTGTATCTGAGGATGAAAGTCAGATAATTTGAAAGTCTGAAAGTTTAATTTCTTAATTTTAAAGTAAAATGAATGACAAGATAAAGTAAACTGTTAATGCTGTTTAAAAATGCATAGAACAACAGCAAAATATATCCCTGTAATAAATCTGTTTGAACTCAGTACACTTCTAAATTAATCTGGCAAACAGGAAACTGTTTAACTAGCCAGAAAAAATATTTCTGTATGGTATAAAATGGGTATCCAAAGCATAAAATCTTAATGCGGCTTCTGAAAAAACTCAATTTTTAATAATGTAATGATTTGATATAAAAAAATGTTCAAGGACATTCTGGAAAAAAAGATTAAAACTAAAATTAAACTAATTAAACATTTCAGAAATTGAAAAAACTCTCTTGCTGTGTTGTTGATCGGAAAAACTAAAACCTCATATTCATTAGGATTTCATGAAGAAGAGCTGGGAGAGCCTGTGATAAAACCTAACTTATTATTCATTAAACGTGGGAATAGGGTTAGTAGGAAAGAGAAAAAATTAACTCTCAACTGAGAGTCCCACGGGAAACCAATGATCAGCCCTGAACTCTCATACAATTTGGCACACCAGCATGAAGAATTGGAAAATACATAAACTCGCAAGGCTATTTTTCATCAGACAGACCAAATTAGAGAGAGAGCTACCAAGATATCGATTTAACAGTGGGAACAAAGTGCGCAACCGGAGAATGCTCCACTGAATTGTCAACTCCACACACCCAAAGAAAAAAAAAACTCACACAAAAAAATGAAGCATAACACACAGCCTAAATTTGTACAGAAAACAAAACTATAGACAAAAATAATCACAGTTATCTTCTCTTTGCTTTAAATTATGTACAATTAACTGGAACAATGGTGAGAATCACTGTATAACCTAAAATATGAAACAGTATATGGAGTGTTTTTCCCCGGCCTACTTTAAAATGTCCTTTACAATGAAGCTTTAAAACAGTTTTGAAAAACTTTTAATTGTATCTAGATATTCAAGACAATGCCTTTCAAAGTTGTTCTCCTGTCATACAGTAAGGTAAGAAAATACATGAAAACTATTTTTAAAAAGTTTCACATACACTACAGCCATAGCCATTAGAGAATAGCCATTCTGTTGTATAAATTACAATAAAACCTGAAAAATAGAAAGGAGCATAGCAAGAATCCACTGGATCAGACAAAATATATTCAAATTGGCATGAGAGAAAGACAAAATTGCACAATCTAAGCTTCTTTGGGTGTCAAGGCTACACAGCCAAAGTTTTGTATCTCTCTACGTTTCCTTTCAGCACAGAATAAACCTTAACCTGTTCTGTTATGAAATAAAATGTCTGTTTTATTGTTGCTATTTTTACCAGTGAGCCTTGAGGATGGAGTAGTAATAAATAAAAAAGAGTGCTTCAATTTGGGGCGAAGATATTGTATTGTTTCAAATTATTGTTGTGCTGGATTTGAGGTTGACTCTCTGCCTGTGGTTAATTTTGCATGCATAGCTAAAAGAATATGCAAGGGGACCATTTGTACAGATGCAGCCATTCAAAATGGGTGGGGTATTTCGCGGCATACCCCAGTGGGCGTGTCGCGGTATCACGCGGTGTCACGCAGTATCACGCAGTTAATCGCGTCATTTGACGTCATGCCGGAAACTATCCGGCGTCACCTTGTAAAACCGCCAGGGGGAGCTTAACCTCTCATGTACAGCATTTTAGCTTTTAATTTTGAACTATGTATTACAGCATGTTAATCATCAGTCATTAAAATGTTGGTATATTTTATGAAAGCAGGATTGCTCAGTTGGACAAAAGTACACAACCTACCTTTATCAGGAATATTTATGCATCAAAGCCTTTACCGAAGATATTACTAATAGTATTAATAATGGATGACTTTGGACAAGCTGTATACTAAAAGTATAATTTCTTTAGCACATTTGTACAAGCACTTGGAATCTGTCCAAGCCATACTTTGTCAGGCATTTTGTTTTACTTCAACGGGCATAAAAACGTCCTTGCGTTTAACAGGGCGTTTCATAATTTCTAACTACGAAAATGATTTAAAATGTGACACCTATCATTCAACTAGAGCTTAAAATATCACAAGGATCCTCAAGAGCACAGCAAAGAGTGTATTAAAAGACACTTGTATTTATCAACGCTTTCTTTTCCGTATACCAGATTTTATGGAACCACTTCAGAAGGGTGTCAGCCAGTCAGATTCCAGGAATCGGTACTTTAAAGGAAAAATACACACCGGTATTCCATTTCTCCCTAACGATTTTAAGCATTGAAGTATTTAACTAGCATGTGAAATAGCGTGTGAAAAAGTGGTAGTTTTAAGCTTTTCTGCTAATATAATATGGAATCGCGTATCTAAAGAATTTAATAACGATATGATTATATTTGTGTACTGCGACAGGGCTGTGTAGGGCTGTTTGTGTGTGTGTCTCTCTCTGCTGGATGTCCCTCTCACTCTCTGCTGAATAAATAAAAGCATTTTATTAAAAATGCGTTTGCGTTTGTCTGGTATTTACTTTGGTCCCTTTTAACTGTTTTTCGATCTACTGTATTGCTTTGAGATGCCACTTTTAAAGGTGATATGTAAAATAAAGTTTTTTATTATTGTTATAGAGAAACATGATCAGATTTTCCCTGGTTCAGAAAAAAAGATCTAAAGTGCTACACATAACTTTCTTAATTCGATGTATTTAAAGCAGTGAACTACTGTAGGTGTAACATAACATTCAGAAATACAATCACGTATTTGAAAAATAAAAACGATTACAATCTAATCCTTCCACGTTTGATCCCAAAATCCCAAGAAATATAAATCTAAACGGGTAGAAAGCTATGCTGAAAGTTTATTAAGATACTTAGAAGACAAAGATACTGTATCAATTTATGTTGCATTAGCCTGATTATGATTAAAAAACACATATAATTAAACACCCGTTTGCGATTTAAATCAGAACACGATTTAAATCAATATAAATGTTTATATTGTAACGCATACTGTCCAGCCTCCATTTCTCTATAAAAATTTACTCTATTGCACACACACACAATAGAAGCAGGAAGCAGAAGCAGGGACCGTTGTCAGAAGGGAAGAAGGTGACTATTCATTGTTATCAAAAATGACTTAGAATCGATCATGTTGTGATATTTTGAAATATAAAAGTCAATTGATTGTCCATAATATCGCTATTCTATTTTTTCGAAGAAATGTTTGTTAAAAGAAAAGTCCAGCACCAGCTGGATTTGAACACACAACCCGTGAGTTGGTAGTCGGGCACGTAGACCAGTAGGCTACAAGGGAAGTCACATGAAGAGGGAGGCGAAACAGTCCTACACAGCCCTGTCGCAGTACACGAATATAATCATATCGTTATTAAATTCTTTAGATATGCGATTCCATATTATATTCCCTATTAATCAAATTCTAAAAGTATGCTTGTTGACTCCGGTATCTCTTTAGTTAAAGACTTCGATGCTTAAAATGTTTAGGGAGAAATGGAATACAGGTGTGCATTTTTTACTTTAAAGTACCAAGACCAGCCATATACAGTACTGTATGTTTATGTTCCAAAATTAATATAGTTTATGGCCTTCACACGCGTTACAGTATGCTCCTATTCTTTGTATGCTCAGGTACTAAGATTTCCCTTCAGTGGTAAAATTCAATATCTACAATGGGCACAGTAAAGACGTTTACTGTATTGTAAATCTTTCTACGACAGACCAACGGACCACGAGTGCCCCTGTCGGTCAACCAATCACGTACCGCGGTACCCCGCGTCATCTTGCGTTATGATGCGTGACGCCGCAGCCAATTACCTCTGTACCGCGCACTTTGAATGGCTGCATCTGTAAGTGCCAGAGTTGTTGTACAGTATTTTGTTTTGGTTGTTGTCTCATGCCATTGTTGTGTCCAGCATTGTTGTGGGTTGTTTTTAGCAGCTTCTTTTTGCCAGAGATGCAGTTAGCCGGCCTCTCCTGTGACTGAGACGCCTTTCCATTTTATTTTCTTTACCATTACTGACCGACGGGGCTTAATCATCCTAGGCCAGTCAGTTATGGTAATAAAAAAATGGAGAGGCATCTCAGTCACAGGAGAAGCCGGCTAACTGCATCTCTGCCACAAAGAGGCTACTAAACACAGCCCATCGGTTGAAAAAAGGGATTCTTGGGTAAGGAATGAAACCAAATGGCTAGCTAGCCCCCTTACAAAAGCACCAAACAGGTTTGAAGGGCAGCCCTCAGGAGTGCCAGGAATGCAGGCAAGCTTGAGGGTTGATGCAAAGACTAGTAAAAAGAATAAGTGTGTAATAGAGTGAGTGCTAGAATCTGAGGCTGCTGCGTCAGACGATGCAGAAAGAAGACAAGGAGCTGAGGCTGCTGAACCTGGTGTTCAGAGCAAAGGCTGGCTTGAGGCTGCTGAAACTGGTGTGCAGAAAGAAGGCTGGCTTGAGGCCGCTGAACCTGGTGTGCAGAGCAAAGGCTGGCTTGAGGCTGCTGAAACTGGTGTGCAGAGCAAAGTGCTGTCTTTGTGCAGAGTGGAGTGCAGGCTTGAAAATGAAAATTGCAATACAGCCAGTGGGTCAAAAAAAAGGGTATGGGAGAAACTGAATGGCGATCCTCCAGAGAAGGGAACTGAATGGGTTAGAAGGGCATGCTTGATCAGCAGAAAAACTGTATGTGGAGAGTGAAAGCAGCACTGCCACCCAGCCAGGGTGAGATGTAGGCGAGAGGAAATGGCCTTGGCATTAAATAGAAAACCAGGAACTGAACAATTACTAATTAACACAGAAAAGGAGATCCAGTCAGAGCAGAGATCCCTTGAAAATCATGAGCATTCTTGAAAATGCGACCACTAGTTGGAGGACACACAAGACAGGCTGTCATGACAACATTTTGATGTGAAATTTTTAGAAACTGAGAAAATCATTTGCATGAGTGTAAGATTCTAGGTGGTAGTCAACAGTGTTTCTGAAAAGCATTGTTTAAAATTTGTGTAGATAAACAGGATCAGGTTACCTGTTACTTTTCAGCCTACACATGCTGAAACAGCTGCAGTACAGTACCTACAGTACTTCTTCAACCAATTTCTGCTGCGACCCACTTTCATTCCTACTTATATTAAGGGCAATTACCATGCTCAGGGCATCTGCTAGTTCCACTCTGTTCCTCACACCTGAAGAAGGCTGCACAGCTGAAACATTGTGTCACTTTTCTTTTCCTTTCAGCATTGGATAAACCTTTATGTGTTCCATTGATTAAACTGTTATTAATATTTTAGAGTTCTCTGAACAAGCAAGAGTAGTAATGGATACAGATAAAATATTTGATTTGGTATATCTATCTAGGAGGCAGACATTCAGAGCAATGTATATTCTTGGTTTGAAAAGTGATTAACTGATAAAAAAGAGTACAACTGGTGCAAGGCAAGGGAACACCCTGGATGGGACACCAGTCCATCGCAGGACACACACAGACACAGACATACTGTATACAACTCCTAGCAGAGCCAATTTTCCCAGTAGCCAATTGTCCTACAAGTTTTGGTTTTGGACTGTGGGAGAAAACTGGAGCACCCTGAAAAAAAACATGCAAACACGGGAAGAACATACAAATGCCATTGAGACAATACCCCAGGAATTCAACTCAGGGCCCCAGTTATGCAAGGCAGCAATGCTAACCACTGCACCACTATACTGATTTCTCATTTTTCAGTTTCAGTGAACATTTCTGACATTGGTAAATCTACTGTGAATGTCACAGACTAAGACCACTGTGAATGATGGAAACTAGGAGAGAAGTCATTGCTCACGCAAGTAAATCCTAAGGAATGCAATTTGTATATGGAAGAGTGACAATTTTGATCGAATTATTTTATATCTAGAGAACCTACCAAAATAATTTTAAAAATGCAGAGATTGTAACCAGAATGAAGTGTAGTAAATAGGAGTGATACCAAAGTATGTCAATGGAAGTAATGCTGACAATTTTATTAGTCAGTTCCAGTGGTTCTAAGAAAAAAAAACATTAATGACAATAATGGAAAAGCCCATGGAGTGACTCTGATAACTGAGGGGATATCCGTGACCTGGCTGGCACAGAAACAGTTGGATAACACATAATTTTAATAAATGATTAGCCAAAACCTAACCATGCCAGGCACTTTTCTTTCTTTACAAATACTTTCTTGGCACTTAAAGAAAGGAAATCACAAGAGGAACTTTGAAGAGGATCATGAACCTGAATATGTAAGCTGTTTATAGTAAGTTTATACACTTTAGTTTATATACAACAAGTTATTTTTTTCTTGAGCAAATCAACCACTCAAGAAGTCTGTTTGGTCATCATACTGTATATTAAATAACAAGTGTTTCTATATGTTGAGAGAGAACCATTCAAAATTCAAAATTTTCACGTTTTTCTAATGCTAATACAGTAGATAATAGCTGAGACATTCTATTGGGCCTCTGCCTTTTTGAAGAAGGGAGATTAGTTCTTAACAGAATTTAGGAATAAAGGCCTAATTTGATTCCACATGGTAAGCAACAACTCAGTTGTGATGTTACCCAAGCCATACAACTCTGCCCTTAACTCCTAAAAAGTTAAACATTTGCAGAACATGAGGCGTTTTCAGAGGGTTTAATAATTCAGCGATTTTTGTTCAACTTAGAAGCAAAGGTTGAATAGCAGCACCAAAAAAAACCCCATCTACAGTAATAATCCTCCACAGTGAAGGAGGTTTCTGGACTTGAAGAGTGGAAGGCAACACAGGATTTGTAAATCACAAAATAATAGATTGCTATCACGCACAGTGTAATACTGTTTAGCATTCCCATTAGTAATGGATCAGTGCTAAAATAACTGCCTGTTACCTAACAGTGCCTTCAAGAATCCATCCATCCATTTTTCTAACTGCTTCATCAAATTCAGGGTCACAGGGGAGATGGGAGCCTTCCCAGGTAAGCAATGGGTACAAGACAGGCTACAGCCTAGATGGGAACCCAAGCCATTGCAGGGCACACACAGACACAGACACTGACACTCACACCATGGCTACAGGGCTGCAAGACAACAATGCTAACAATTGCGCCACCATGCCACCCATTTAAAAATCATTTTTTTGTATTCGACATGCAAGAATGAACAATTATTCATTACATTTACTGTCAAATATGTTAACATCAGTAGATTTAAGATGGAACCCCTGAAATAAAAGTGTTTTGAACCTTTTTAAAGTGTTGGGAGACTGTCTGTGTGGTAGTGTTAATTACATGTAGTGTATAATGTAATATTGTATGTGTAACATTACAATATAATACATACAGCATACAATTGTGAGAAAAAGTTTGTAAACCCTTTGGAATTATACATGTATGTATCCCTGCATTAATTGCTCCTAAAGTGTAATCTAATCTACATCAAAGTCATAATAATAGGTAAACAATCTGATTAAAAAACTAATACACAAACAATTGTTTTTTTCATGTCTATATCGACCTCATTCTTTAAACACGCACTGTCTATCCTTGAAAATGTATGTGAACTTTTATATTTAGTAACTTGTAGTAATTTAGTAACTTAGCTGCAATGACCTCAACCAAACCATTTCCTGTAGCTGCTGATCCTGCACATTGGTTTGGAGTTATTTTGGCCTATTCCTCTTCACAGGACAGTTTCAGTTCATCGATATTTTTGGGAGGTCTTCGGCCCATCTTGCTTTGGTTGTGTGGTTGAGGTTAATATTTGCCCATTTAGAGGTTATGTCCTGTTTAAAATCAGCTCTTGATCCATGGGCCTGCTTTACCTTGCATTGCTATACGGTAGCTTCTAATTTGAGTTGAGAAATAAGAGAACTTGTCCAAGCTTTCTGGACATGAAAATACAGAATGTAATGTCATATGTTTCAATGTTATAGTATATTCTTGATGTTTGTTGGACAAATCTTTCCCTTCATACATACATTTTGTCAAGTTCTTAAAAACATGTTTTTTTAAAAAAACAAGTGTTTTTTCACACTATCACAACAATACAAAAGGACAGATACAATTCAGGTCAAAGCAGACAGATGTCAACTGGAATTTAACAAGAGTATGGGAAAGGTATTTCAGTACAGTGTATGAAAGGAACAAATTATCAAATGGGTGGTATCTGAGCTGGGACAAGAAATACATGAGAAAGTTCTAAGAGCTGATACTGTTTATTAAATCTTCACACCTGAAGAAGGCTCCACGGCCGAAATGTTGTGTTTTCTTTCTTCTTTTTTTCAGCATGGAATAAACCTATTACCTGTTTATTAAATATCTAGTATAATGAACTGCTACTGTACATTAGTTCCTATATTCCCAATACTGACATAAGAGAAACTTTATCATCTGTTTGAAGCTGATGTAGTGAGCTACATTACATTAGAGAAATACATATAGTCACCCAACGTTTTATGAATGTCTGGTTTAGACATTTTTGCTACAATAAAGCCAGGAAACATACGTTTTTTTTTCACCCTACAAACAACATTTTTCATTACAATGAATGAAGCCTTTTTTTAAGCAGCAAACACCATCCGTGGATGAACATATGCTGAGGCATTGTTTCTAGGAAGATCACTCAGTTTTGTAAATCTTTGTCAAAAGTGAATGGTGCTTTTTTATTGAATAGTACAATCAATATGTTGTATGGGTCCAAAACGTGAAAAAAATCTAAAGGTGATGCTGAGAAAGCAAAGAAAGCACAAAAACAAAATGACCAAATAAAGAGCATGGCAGAATCTTGTGTAGGTGGTGTGAAACTGCATCACATTCGAAAGACAAGAAGGTTATTATTAATTTTACACATAAAGGGGTGGTAAGTACAGTATGAGTTAGAAAATATAATATGGATCTTATGGGAAATTATGAATTTTCACCTTACAAATAGTTTTCAGCACACATTATAAATCGACAAATGGCTAAATACTGTCTATACAGTATAGTGTCCTGAAATGATTAGTCCCCTTGTATTTATCAACTATGAAACAGCTTTGTATTTTTCCATTATTAATTATATTATGGATACTGTATTATTCTTTGTAAACTGTCCTTGGACATAGAAAGCTTTCTATCAGCTGTGTAAACTAAACTTGTGAAATTGTTAGCAGTTTCTGTATTTGAAGTTGTTTATGTAACAACCATCCTTGCACGTTATTTGAATTTGATAGCAATATCAGGATAATTATGGCCTCCCAAGCGACCACATGTATATTATAAGAATACATTGTATTATAATGAACAACAATTGCATTATATGATACTACAGTAATGTTGTATGATCCATAAAGTATATAATCTGTATATTAGTTCTCCAATAAATAAAGATACATTTTTGTTTAGTTTAGTGTTCTGAATGGCAATTACCCAGAAAAGAGCCTTTGATTAGTGTCTGGTAGTTATATCTTTGCAGGAGAACACAATGCTTGGAGTTGGAGGTCCAGGTGCTTAGCACTGACTTAGGAGGTGGTACGGATTCCAGCTGGACAGTACAGGGTCACTGAGAGGTAAGATATATTGAAGGAAGACAAGGATTCAGAAGTTACACTGATAGTGGAGTAAGCTTTACTTCAGGAAGGACACTGTGTGGATGGTTCTCTCCTCACCTGCCTTACTCCTCAGCAGCACCGCTGTTCTCTGCATTCCAAATAAACACACTGCAGACACACTTGGAATTTGCCCATCTACTGGTCCTAAGGTCTCAGGCATGAGTAATGAAATGTTTCGCCAGTGCGTGCTGCAGTATGCCAGCCATCTGTGGGGCTCCAATATTGACCCACACCACAATGTTATAACTCTGTGTCAGGCAGGGGCTGAAGGCAACTACAGTATAAGAAGGATTTCAGTCACACTTGTGGTGGGAACCATGAAGGAAGAAGGGAATGAGCAATGAATGTGATGGCATGACATGATCTGTTGTCTGTACTAGTGAGCAGATCCTCTGAAATGCACTGGAGAAAGAGAGTAGAAGAATGATTAAAACATGCAACCACTATGTGTGATCTAGACAAGGGAACAGATTCTCCTAAAGTTGCTACCCAGAGGACATAAAAAAGAAGACAGAAGACATACCTGTAGAATAATTTCTGATGGACAGAGAGCTGATCTGGTTAGTAGATGGGGAAAAAAGTGAATGCTTTCGTGGTGCTTGTACTGTAAGTAGCTAAGTTGTTAGATTTTGGTCTAGAGAGGGACCAGAGGAAATTGAAGAAGAACTCTAGGTCAGGATTTTGTTTTATTTGGTTATTTGATATTTTGATTTCTGTACTTTACGATAAAGGCTCCATGTTGCACAATATTGGATATCTCTGGATGTTTCTCGAAACCTGAACAATTTAAGATTTTCCCATGGTGCTACTCTGTCCTTTCAAACCTAACAGGGTTGTTTTATACAAATTCATTAAAAAAATAATTTTAACGTTCAATATTATAGTAAAATACAGTTATTTTACCCTTGTAATTGTAGTGTGTTGTTTTAATCCAGAGAATACTGTTTTCACTCTTCATTAGTTATATTAATATACAGTAAATACTGTTCAGATTTCTAACATTGGATTATTTGAACTATTTACCTGTCTTTCAAACTTGAAATACTTTAGCACTTCCAACACTCTTATTTCAATGATGATTAATCTTTCTACATTTTAGCTTTTATTGTGAAAATCAAAATGATCCATGATCCCAAGTGATGTGGCTTTATTCAACTGTCTATTCAAAAGCATATTTATACATGAAGTCCAGCAATCCACTGATGCACAAGGAAATCTGCTTTTCCATTACTGCACACTTCAACTCACACTTAAGCATTGGAGCATGAAAAACAAAACGCAATTATTGTCTATTTGTTGTAAAAGAATGAGTCTTGAAGCAGTGTTTTCGATTCCTTAATTACCGACCATTTATTGTCATGCAACGCACAGTTTGGAGTGCGTGTAAAGGCCGTATTCTTGTTCATTATGTGATTGCATCAAATTATTATTTGATTAGTTAGAAGGATGTTTTCTGGTAATGGGTTATAATGGAACAGACCTAAGTGATAAAAAAAAACATCTCCAAGAATTTATTTTCATTATTTAGCTCTCTTATTAAGAACATAAAACAAATGTATCTTACATATTGGTGTGAATCAAATGTAAATGTTATTTTCCCATGACCAAATCATTAAAAATACACAAGAAAAGCAATGTTCATACTGTAATGATGTAGTCTGATTCAGTCCTAAGTCCAGGCCCCTGCTGTCTACAAGATTCAGCTTTCTTTATACAGTATGCTATATTTCCTCAGCTCCTCTGTTGCTTTCTTCAATAGCCAGATGAAGCTCATCCGTGAACTGCACACTGTATATCCTGGTCTGCCTCACTGGCATTGCTGATTATTAGAGAGGATCTGGTCTGTGCAGGAGCCCTTTCACATACAGTACACATCTGTCTGGTATCTCTCTACGTAGGAGAGAGAGATAAAAAACACAAGAATAAAGGCTGGGTAGCTGTTCCAGACTACCAAAACTCTTTGTGTAAAGAAATAATAATAATTGCTTACACTTATATAGCGCTTTTCTGGACACTCCACTCAAAGCGCTTTACAGGTAATGGAGTCTCCCCTCCACCACCACCAATGTGCAGCATCCACCTGGATGATGCGACGGCAGCCATAGTGCGCCAGAACGCTCACCACACATCAGCTATTGTGGGGAGGAGAGGAGAGAGTAATGAAGCCAATTCATAGATGGGGATTATTAGGAGGCCATGATCGGTAAGGGCCAATGGGAAATTTTGGCCAGGACTCCGGGGTTACACCCCAATTCTTTTCGAGAAACGCCCTGGGATTTTTAATGACCACAGAGAGTCAGGACCTCGGTTTTATGTCTCATCCGAAGGATGGCACCTGTTTACAGTATGGCTTCTGTCCCCTGTTTTAAAGTTTTAAATACAATTAATCTCAGTTTCTCTTCGTGACCTCTGGTTTGTGTTTCACTGTTGTTTTTTAAAGACATTCACAAGGTAGATTTTTCTGAGCTTTTGAGGATTTTGAATGTTTGAAGGTAATGTTTTATAAAACAAGTTTCTCAGAGCAGGGTGTTCCAGTCCAGACATACTGTATACATATACCCTCTTCCTCTTCTTTGGAAGACTGATGATTAAGGATCATATGGAACAAAAAAACAAATCTCAGACAGTTCTTTAGCAGCAGATTTAGGAACTATTGACAAATCCTAATTCTGATATTTCGAATCCTAACCCCTTTTTAATTGCTTCCTAATGTTGTCTAGGAGATGAAAATGACACCTACTGTAGTACTGTTACAGGAAGCGTCTTCTGTTTCCAGATTATAATTGAGATTTATGTTTATGCTACCTGTGTGAAACATTCTTCACTCTGCCAACATTTCTGCCAACCTTGAATTGCATCTAAATCTTTTTTGAATTTGCCTCACAGCTTCTAATGTGTTTGCTGTTTCTCCTATTGAGTTATAATCTGTGATTTTCTCTAGTTAAGTAATTATTCCACAATCAACTATCATATCTATAGTACTCCACTAATTACACAACAACTTTTTTGAGAATTCATCCTTATTTATGTTCTGTTTTTCACTTATTAAATAGCTCTGAATACAAATATGCATTGCCTTGAACGGCACCAATCTGACAAGTATTTTCTAAATCTACAGGTATGCTGATTTTCCCATAGAATCTTACTGCCATGACCCTCAAATTCACTTCTTATTGTTGTTTCCTTAACTTTAGATGCAAGTGAAGTCAGTCTTATTGGTTTGTAATCACTTGGTTCAGTCCTGTCACCCATTTGACAGGTATTGCATTAGTAATTAATCACTCACTAGGTTTTACCTCTGTCAGAGCAGTCTTGTTAATACTCTGTAATAAATTGTAACAAGAAATAGGTTTATTCCATGCTGAAAAGAGAAGAAAGAAAACACAACGTTTCGGCAGTGGAGCCTTCTTCAGGCCTTCTTCGGCTAATGCAGCTACCCTTCTGAACTACCTCTGTGATAAATACTCTGTCTGTTACTATGGACCTCTAAGATAGGGTAAAAATATTTTCTAAATAAAATCAGAATGTTTCAAATGCATTGTACAAATGTTGAAAAAGGTCATATCCATCATTACACGTTTGTAAAAGAAAACACTTCACATACAGTATATGAAGTGCTTGCCATAAAGTTGTGTACAAATGTATTATAATCTCCTCTTTTTTGACAATTCAGAAATGCATCACACTTTTATCTTTCAGCTGCGGCCTTATCACACACTCATATTCTAATCAAGGATAAATGTAAATAAATCAAGAATCAAGGAAGAATCAACAGCAATTGCAGTTCTTAAAAAATGTGTTAATATATTTGGCATTCAAAGTTGTGATTAGCAAGGACTTTCAGTGCATTTTGAATTATATCACAGTATAGTAGCTTAAGGAGACGTTTTATGTTAATATATACAGTGGTGAGAAAATGTTTGTGAACCCTTTGGAATTATCTGTATTCTTGCAGTAATTGCTGCTAAACGTTATTTGATCTGTGTCTCTGTCGTAATAATAGATAAACACCATCTGGTTAAACAATAACCAACAACCAATTGAACACATTGGTTAAACATTCACTGTCTATGCTGAAAAAATATGTGAACCTTTAGATTTTATAACTGGTGGAGCCTACTTAAGCAACAATGACCTCAACCAAACGTTTCCTATAACTGCTAAACAATCCTGCACATCCGTCTGGGGGGTATTCTGGCCCATTCCTCTTTCCAGGAGTGCTCTATTCATTGATATTTTTGGGAAGTCCTGCATGAATGGCTTGCATCAGGTCATGCCACAGCATTTTAACTGGGTTGAGGTCAGGACTCCGACTTGGCCATTCCAAAATGCAAAATTTGCCTGTAGAGTAATTCTTGTGTTTAGGAACATTGTCGTGCTGCATGACCCAGTTTCTATTAAGCTTCAGATTACAGACAGATACTCTGACTTTCTCCTGTAGAATGTGCTGATACAATTTGGAATTCACTGTTTCAACAATGATTGCAAGCCATCTTAATGGCAGCAAAGCATCTCCAAACCGTGATTCTCCCTCCACTACGCTTCATGGCCGGGATGAGGTTTTTGGGTTGTGATGGTATGCAGCATTTTGCTTCCTCAAAATATAAAGTTGCACATTTACAGTATTCCAAAAAGGTCCACTTTTGGCTCATTTATCCACAGAACAGAATCTATCCAGTAGTGTTGGGGTATATCCTAGGTGGTTTGTTGGCAAACTTGAGAAGGGCTACAATGGCTTTCTTTTTGGAGACCAGTGGTTCACTTTGTGGTATGCTCCCACGCACACCACTCTTGTTCACTGCTTTCTTATGGTGGACTCATGAACACAGATATTAGCCAGTGCAAGAGATGCCTGCAGATCCTTAGCTGTTACCCTAGGGTTCTCTGTCACCTTGAGTATCCTACAACTTGCTTGTGCAGAGATTTCTGTTGGAGAACCACTCCTAGAGATAGAAGCAACAGTACGGAATTTCTTCCATTTGTACACTATCTGCATGGCTGTGTACTGATGGAGACCTAAGTCTTCAGAAATGATTTTAACTCTTTTTCCGCCTTATGAGAATCGAAAAATCTTCTTCTGAGGTCCTCTGAAACCTTTTGATCAGGACATGATTCACTTCAACAGATTTGTGTTGTGAAGAGCCGATTCTTTTGGTAACCTCAAAATCACACCATCTCATTGATTAGAACTCCCAACACAATAAGGGTGGGTGGTATAACCGGTATAGACAGTATACAAGTAAAAAATATGTGGCACGATAAGGATTTGGCTATACCAGCAGAGAATGGATTTAGATGTTTACATAGATTGCGCCACCAGCATCGTTGCAAAACAGGGTTTGTACATTTTTAATATTGACCCGTTATAGTTTAAAATTGTGCCATATTTGAGCTCCAATTATATAATTCCGAAAATGTTCATCTGGCTGAGATTTGGAAATCTGATAGGTTCAGAATTATTGATCTTTGGTGGTTCAGACTTTATGACGTATCTGAGGTCATTGCGGCCAATAAAAACATGTGGGCATACTCTTCCCTTTCCCATGAAAACAAACACACGTGTTTGGTGTGCCCGTCTGCAAACACAAATACGCAGAGAAATATAGAAAGGCAGTGTTAGCAAGATGGGAACAAGCAACGAAATTGTTGAAAAGAAGGGTGCTTCATTGGTTGTTTAGAAATGGTTCGGATTTAAAAAGTTGGACCGCGAGCAGAAAACGGTTATCCGCAAACTATGTCAAGCGACGATTTTAGCCAGAGACGGTGATACAAGGAACCTCTACTGTCACCTAAAGATGAAAAATGTATGCGAGTATGAGGAAAGTATGAGAATGAGCTGTATTGTTTCAAAATAAAAATGTTCTTAAAATGTTCGACTTTCTACTCAGTTCAATGTGAAATTTAAAAAATACTAAAGGAACAACACAGTAGCTAACCAACAGTTGTTAATAACCTAATAGTTAACTCTATGCAATAAAAACTTGTACTCCTTTAAAAGCATGTTTTAGTGAATTTATGAGAAAAAATTCTATATCATGATATATAGTACAGTGTATATCACTGCTGTCTAAAAATAAATTTATACCGTGGTTTTTGGCCATATCGCATAGCCTTAGGACACAATGTGTAAAATATAGACAAGAAAAGGTACAATTGATTGTGAGTTATTTGTTTCTTCAGACTGTGCTTATTTTTATGACTTACAGGTAGATGAAGATCAGATTACACTTTAGGAACAATTAATGTAGGATTACAGATAATTCAAAGGGTTCACAAACTTTTTCTCACAACTGAATACAGTAAAATACTGTAAATATATCTAGAGATGGGTTATATCATAAACAATGCATTCTTTGTATCCCGAAATTGTTACTCAATGCTGTTTCTCCTTTTTTCTATGCTTCAAATTGTCCTGTCAAAATTGCATGTAAGCAATTATGATTAATTTAAATTCACAATAAGTAACAAGAAGGAAACATGAGGTTGGGAAGCACAATAAATTAAAAACCAATTACTACGGGAAATGGACTGATAGAACAATAAAACATTTCAAAGAAGATATCTGTTCACTGACAATATTCATGAACCTTGTATTCCCAATCAGTCTCCATATTATTGTTTTCATATTTGATTACATTTCTTAATCATTTAGCCCAAATCCAGCAATTCCAAGCATCATCCATTAAAAACACCCTAAGGATCTAAAGAAATAAGAAACAAACAATGTCAACTTCATCCCAACAGTCAGGTATAATAAAGGGAGACATCTTTATGGCCAAGAAAAACAGCAGCTCCACTTTTATTATATGTCAAATATTATGAATATTTTAAAAGAATATTCCTTTATATACTATACTCTTCAATAGGTTTCATGGATGCACTACATTAAGAAAAGCAGAATGTGTAGTATTTCTGACACTCTATAATGTAGCGAATGTAGTCAGATCACTGTTAAAACATTCTTTAAGATTACAGTCCGAAAACATAATATAGAGATTATTTAAATATCCCTAGAAAATGAAATTGGATACAGTGCTATACATACTGTAAAAAAATCACTTAATTGCAACAAATTCACAAAGTTATTATCAGCAAAATTAGAATATCTTTTTGTCGCAGGTGCATTGACATTTTACTGAACAGAGATGACATAGGTAAATTCTTTATGTCGATTTTATTATCAAAACATTTCATCAATACTGTGAAATTTACAGGCTAATAGCATGTATGGCCGTACAAGCTGTGTTTCTGTGTCACGTGCTTCCACTCTACACTCTTTTTACAAATAAAATAGTTTTTCCCAGAAAAACTTTTGCACAGCGAAATTCATGAAAAAGAAAAAAAGGATTTCCATTGTTTCCTATGGGGAAAAAGTACGATCCGTTCTAGACCCCAAAAATGCCACCCCTATTTTTACTTTTACACCAAAAAAAGACAAAGGAACATTCATACTGTTACTAACAACCATACTGTGGTTTGTGTTTTTAGTAATAATAAACACCGCTTACCTAGTTAGACATCATTAATTCTACTTAAGTACACTAAAATACTTGACAGTAACCATTTGCTTTCTGTGCTAGCTTCTCACCAATACTACTCAGTGGATTGTAATGCATACTCTCGATAAGAAATGATTCATATGATGCCTTTCTCTTTACTCCCTACATTCCGTGGAGGTTTCAATATTTTTCTTTTCTAGTTTTGAAGTTGGCTTTCATTAATCGAAATGTGGGAAACAACTCAAATGCTTTGTAGTATTGAATTTTCATAAAAAAGAGCTTTCAGAAAAAGAGAGGTACAGTATAGGTATATTGCCATTTCTGCCTTACAGCAGTCTTTCCCATTCCTATGGTAAAGACTGGACAAGCATAAACCTGCTCACTGGTTTCTGAGCCCTAGATATTGTCAAATCATATTCCACAAACAGTTTTAATGGGACTCAAGCCTGTTAAGTAGGGGAGAAATGTCAATGCTCAGGATGTAGCAAAGTGCATTCAGGCTGCCATCAATCACTACAAATGTTTCTATAGAAACTAGACAGCCCTGTCCAAACAACAATTCCCGCACCACTACATTATTTTGTCTACTGCACACAGTAATTACTGTATTGTGCTTCATTTCTGCACCATACTTACTGACATGGTGTACCAGTTGATGGTGATCTTAGGTGTTGCGCCAACATTTTGATAGTGTACTCCTGATAAGCAAGGCAATTTGGTTCCTTTCTCTACTATATATTTTTCTGTTTTTAATTGTACAAAATTAAAAATTCAACAGGTTAAATCACCTTATCACTTATGCCCATTCAAACTTCTCACTAATGAGGCAATTTAGTGCTTATGCAATAGTCAAACTCACGTGAATATATTACGTGTCAGCCATGGATGATCAACTGAAGCCAAAAACGTTTAATATATATCCAAAACTTCTATAATTTTTTTTTACCCCCCAAAAACATACATGCCTAAAGTGATAAGTTTCTCTGAATGCCCAGTATATACAAACAAAGAATATCCTGCATTCTTCATATTTGTCTTAAATCAACTTTACTATAGCTACTTGCATTGGTATTTACCTGAGTACATCTGAAACATTTTTATCAACACCCTGTGGTAAGGGGTTACCTGAGAAAGCAACACACGTGTTCTTCTCCTCTTTCAAAACTATGAATTGAACTGCATTCATAACTCAACTGGAAAGAATAAAAATACATGTGCAATGTTCATCTACCCTGGACCTTATTAAATAATGATTTTTCACCCGCCTTAGCAACACCTATCTCACCGAGTTTTGATATAAAACAATTTGGATGCAATCTCCATTGCATGGGAGATTTCAAACACTTTAGTTTGAATCAATTTTTACTGAAATCCAACGGTTCTGGGACTGTACCGTTGGATTTCACAGATCCAAAGAATGCCTTGAAGGTTGTATCACTGCCTTCACTGCTGCCCTGTCATTATCAAGCCAGTTCGCACAATGGAACAATAGCCTGTTTTTTTTTTATTTCACTTTTGCGTTCACAGCTCAGGGCACGAAGCAATGGATTGTGCCTTTTGCTGGGAACAAGCAACAGCAGTCCACCCCCACCAGCAACATATGTCACCTACCTGCTTTTCTGGCATGCCGAGCAGATCCATGCCTTCTCCTTCTTGCTGTAGTTCCTGCAGCTCTTGCAGACATTGAATTTGCAGTCCAGGCACTGGCGTTTGGTATTTATGAGAAACGTGAAGGGGGAGCAGCAGCGGATGCAACAGTGGTCATTAAACTTGTTCTGTTTGGAGAGGATTGTGCATTTGCTGCCTTCTTCTTCGAGCTCCTGTTTCATTTCACTGCAGTGCAAAAAAAAACAACACGTATAGACTGATGGCTGAATGATTGAAGATGCTTTAATGAAAACAATAAGCAGATTACAATGTCATAATGGCAGTAACTCAGCTCGCTGATGGCAGTCTTAATGTTACTGCAGGTTAGCATTTAGCTTGAATGCTTGTCATTCTCTGTAACCTTAAATTCTTAAAAAACTGTCTCTATTGTAAGGATTGTGGTCTTTGCATGGTGAATTCGTATATGGACAACATTAAAAATAGCTAATACAATATGTTCATTATTATATTTTAATAATATCTAATAATAACATAAATCACACCTTTTCCCTAACAAAATAATTCCCTAAGGTGTTAGTCAATTTCTTTTATACCTATCCCATTTTACAAAGTAGGCTTTTACAGTAAGTGTAATATAAGATGCTTAGAAAATGTCATATTGATTCAGATACATTTGCAGGTAATTGAGTTTGCTTTATGACAGTCCAGATAACTCTAGTAAATGTTGCAGATCACCAAGACCAATTTGGACTGGTGTTTATGTTAAGACATTCACTTTGGTTATTCTGCATGGAAAATGTCCTAGCCTGTCCAGAAACAAAACTAAAAAATAAAAAAAGAGGTTAGTTTTTTATCCATTTTAAACTTTAAATCTAAAAGTGTAACGTTTGTTATTAGTTAACAATTGACACTTAACAATCTTCAACTCATGCAATTATCCTCAAATTAGGAAAGACACTTGTAAATTTTAACCATAACATAGCCATTAAGATTTTGTCAGTGAAACATTGGCAAAAATAACCATAGTCAAACCTGAAGGGTCAATTGTTGTTACATCTTGGGGAGCTTTTCACAATTTTATCTCAACATGCAGAGAAAATGTAAAGTTACTGAGATTAAGAGCTGTCCCTAAAATCACATGATTGTGTTGCTTACAGTAGTTATTGAAATAATTACAATATTTAATCTGTGCATATCACAATTTACTTGATCAGGTATTAATATTTAAAACCATTGGAGAATATAGATAGTATTTAAACCCATTTCTTTATTTTACATTACTTAATTTGTGAAATGTCAACAAATGCTAAAAAAATGCATTATTAATTCTGATAATGATGAGGATGATGAAAAGCACCCTTAAAAGATTTAATTTAATTATCAATTAGATGAAAAATAGCAAACATACGTCAGTCTTTCTAAATAAAAAAAGGTTTCCTCCTCCATGACAGTGCTTTCGAAATGCTTTACCTAGTCACCAATATTGTCACACACATCATGTACAGGTATTTCACTTTAGGCAGTTTAACCTTAGTTAACATAATTAGGTAGTTTGTATACAGTTAGCTTAGGGTAAAAAAGTATATTGGAATTGGAGGAAAAAGCTTAACAGCTTGTAAATAATATACAGCAAGCTAATGAGTTGGTGGTTAGTGCCTTAGACTACTGATGAATCAAAAAGCTTTAAGCCATCAAAAATTCTACAGGGAAGATTTAACATTGGGAAATACAGATGTCTATTTATATTGTTTGGGTCAATGATTTTACCACATGCAGTTACAGTAGGTGGTTGAAAATGTTTCACCTACAACAAATTACATTCTTATATATTTGCTATTTGGTTAATGATGTTATCTTTCTAGATAACTTAGATTTGAAAAATGGCAAACAATAGAATGTGCTATATTTTTTTTTATGAAACTGTTTTGCAGTGACTTTTGTGTTCAGGCATTTATCAAGGGTGCAATACTTTTGTCAATATTGACTCCCAAGCAGATACTTTACCTACTTGCAGGAATTCCATGTGGGAATGCAAGTAAGGGGGTTTAATTAAGCATCCAGGTGAAGTGCATTCTCTGAGTATACAGTATAAGGCCCTTCTGTGGCAGTCTGATCTATATCTTTACAGAAATTAGTTAGCTATGTGCAAAAAAAAAATGAAATTTGAACTATGATTGGTAGAATTATGTTGACTCCAAAATCATTCTTTCTTTTAACTTTAGTTGGTAATTTATCTTGTATTGTTTTAGATCTTGTCAATGTTTTCTTTCATTTAAATAAAATTTTGTTCTACTGCAGCTCATACGTTCCACTATTTGATTAAACCTGATAGGACTGACACATTATCTGTTTTTTTTAATTTTTTCTAAATTTGTTTTCAAGATCATAGTAGATCTTAAAAGTGCAAATGTGTCTGTTTTGAGACCTACTGTAAGCACCTACACTGAGAAATGTTATTAAACAACCTAATGTCACTGGCAGAAATAAGGCTGCTCTATTTGAAGTGCATGGAATAAATAATTCCAGTCACATCGCAGTTCCTCTGTGAAGCTCTATGATTGATATTCCACTGAAGAAATGCTTCCTTTCAAGTAAAACAATAACCAAAAAGGTCCTATTTAAATGTCACACAGAACAAAGTCAGGTAAGGGTGAAACAAAAGCAGGAAAGAGTACCTGTATGATGTGAACTGTCATAGCTGTATTTCCTAAAGTAAAGAAATGTAGAAGAAAAATAAGATAAAAATCAAATACTTGAATCTTTAGAAGATGCAGGTAAAAGACATTAGGCTTACTTGGTAGGATTTGTTTCACTTCAGTATATTATATTGAAGTATAATGGATACAGTGTTATCAAAATACAGCCTAACCAAGACAGTTGAACCTTTTGGAGAAAAGTTAGCAGCTGAGCAGCGGAACATAGCAGGTGAGATACTGCTGTTACAGTATATCCTTGAACAATGTATTGTATTTCCTCTTCAAATATTTCAGTAAAATGCCTAGCTCTATAATTGGATGCAAATGTACTTTTCACCAGCTAAATAAATTGGCTAAGTACTTCAGCTTTGTCTTTGCAACAGTGGAATATAAACTTTACTACTTTCTACTGCCATGTACAGTAGTCTGAACACAATGTCCATTTTGATTCAAATACATTACAGTAAGATATACGATAAATTTGTCCTTTAGACACTCTGGTTCTCACTTATTGCAATGTATTTAAATCCTGCACAGTACACAACCAATAATACCTGTGATTTTTCAAAATGATATACTGTAATAGAACGTTCAAAATATTTTCAGTTGATATTCTGTTATAAAACCATTTTTAAACTGATATTTTGGATAACATTTGAAAGATTTGCAGTCTTGTGGTTTAAACTGCTGAAGGAAATATAAAATATGTCACTGTTATCTGATCAAAGCACCAAGAGAGAAAATCTAGACTCACTCCCTACTTCAGGCATCGCTGCTGCTCAGACCTGACTCTAACTGAATTATATTATTAGATTTCAGAAGGGCAACTGCATCCTAGAGCTTGGTCAAAATGAAGAAGTTGAAAACAAGAGGAATATCTTATTCAGGAGCTGCAGTACAGAGTCCTGAACTTGAAAAATGAGAATGTTAACACATTTAACTTGATTTAAAATATTTTTTTGAGGCCTTTCCTACCCAAAAGCTACTGTACATGTATTTCTAGTACTTGCTTCTAGTAGTAGTAGTCTTACCAAGATCTCTGCATTTTTAGTTGTTAAATAAAATATTTATGCATCTCCTTGTAATGCAATGATCCCCTCTGGTTTCTCCTTGCAGAGGCAGCAGTGTAGTAAGAGAGGCAGGAGACGGTAAGTGCAGCTCACTAGTTTCATTGCCTTTATCTGGTATACGGGCGTGCTGGTCACTGAGGGGGTAGGTACTTTGGGAGGGGTTACAACTACTCATCTTGGGGTTTGGCACTGGAGAGAAAGAAAGGGAAAGAGGCCCCCTATTTATAAAGGCAATGAGAGGGGATATTAATCTTCAAAAACAGAGGGGAAAGGGGTCAGGGTTCAGAGGCTCCCAGACAGACCACTTTTGTGGCTACAGTAATCTCTCTAATTATTGCTGTATGTACACAGTGGTGTACATTCCTCAGTACAGATTAAAACACACAAAATTCTACCATCTGCTGAAGAACTCCTTAGTACTTAACATTGTTGAAGTGTGATAGCCCAGGGAAGAGGATATTTCTAGCACACCTTTGGCTACTTTGTGATATTTGAATTTTCATCTGGACAATTTTGACACCAAGATGGACTTACATCATCCCTCAAACTCTGAATCTTGAAAAACTTTGTGAAAAAGGTTGTAGAAGCTAAAGTCCACAATGTACATCAAAAGCCAAGTTTTTCAGAATATCAAGCAAGATGTCATTCTGATTACCTCTATACAATCAGCTTATTGAGTTTCTTTGAATAAGTTACTTCAATGCAGACAAAATTATTTTATTATTTATTACTAATAAGAAAGGAAAGAAAAACCAGAAAATTAAATTACATAATTTTCTATGATACATTAAGTACAGTACATATCATAAATATATTTATAAAGTATAATAAATCCATTTGCTGTATATAAATTCAGGAAGATACTGAGAGATACTGGGAAAGCATGACTCAAATCGAACGACCCAGGCTCACTTATAATCTATTTCATGACTTGCCATGACTCACTTGAGCTAAAACCAAGAAAATGAGAGCAGTACAAGACCTGCCCACTATACTGTCTGTACTGTATTCTTGTGGCTAGAAGGACTGGTTTTCAATGGTTTGAGGCACTCTGCTTATCCTTTAAACGCATCTAACCTTTTATAGCAGTCGAAAAGGCTGTTTATGTTTAACCTGTCCATACAGAATATGACAGTATGTGCAGTTCCACTGCCATTCTATTTTCTCTGTTCTTTTTTCTAGATTACTTGTCATTTTAGGATGTGATGAGGAAATACAGTGATATGAGATAGGTTGGCAGTGTGACATAATAAGTTCCATATCATCTACAGTATACAATATGTTTTTTTTTTTTTATAAAGGCATAGGTCATTTTCACAGATCAGTTGTTGTAGTTCATTTCCTCCCATGTTATATAATTAACATATTTACTCTGCAAATAAGGCAGCAAAGTTCTTTTTCTGGTCTTTTGCTGGTTTAATTTTATAATAAAAAAATATTATTTAGTAGATGCCTTTATTGGAAAGGGTATTTTGTATGTCACCAGCTGCTTCTGCATTTTAAAAAGGGAGCACAGGGACATTAAAGAACTTGTTCAAGGTGACACACTGGGTGACAGTGGCAGATGCAGAACTTCAACAAGGAGCCGCCTAATATTGCACTGTGTGACAGTTACTCCACGTCCAGATACACAATTACTGTATAAGCATACAGTATATGACAGTATCATTAAAAGATAAAACAAGTCTAAAATAAGAATATTACAGTACATGTAAAATCTCTAAGAGCATAAGATTATTTCTTTACCTTCTTGGAAGAACAGAAAAATATTGTTCTTGAAGGATGAGATAACCATAGTATTTGGTAAATAGCTTAATGGTCAGTAGTAAATGAACACCCTTTCAAAATGTTCTCAAGGTGTAATACTTTCCCCACAACAGACATTCTGTTAACAACAATAGAAATGTTTTAAACATTGCCTATGCACAAATATACAGTCATAAACATACCATCTAGAAGTTACAATTGAACAGTAAGGTGGTTCTCTAACCATTAATTTGCCACCTGAGCTGTGTACAACTCAATAGTGTACTTAGTATTCTGCTGCTGAATACCATTCCAGATTTATTTTTTCCTCAGGCTTTGTAATAGAGTCAATTGATGTTACACCAAATACTGTTGTATTATATAACAACCAACCCCACTGAAATATATGTAAAGTTTAGAATCTCAAACTCTCCCTGATTGCAATG
The DNA here is from genome assembly GCF_059453375.1 of Lepisosteus platostomus. Taxonomy (NCBI): domain Eukaryota; kingdom Metazoa; phylum Chordata; class Actinopteri; order Semionotiformes; family Lepisosteidae; genus Lepisosteus; species Lepisosteus platostomus. The sequence continues at coordinate 43,787,332 of NC_142618.1, forward strand.
CATAACTAATAAATAAACCTCTTACATAATGCTTTTCTGGCCACTCCACTCAAAGGAAATGGGGACTCCCCTCCACCACCAGTAATGTGTTGCACCCACCTGGATGATGTAACGGCACTCAAACGTGTGCCAGTATACTCACCACACCTCAGCTATCAGTGGGTAGAAGCTAATTCAGAGATGTGGATTTCCTAGGAGGCCATGATTGGTAAAGGCCAGGGGAAATTTAGTTGAGACACGGAGGTTAACACCCCTATTCTTATATGAGAAACCCCCTGGGACTTTTAATGACTATGGAGAGTCAGGACATCTGTCTCATCCAAAGAGTCATCTTTAATACATGGCAATGGACTGGTCAACCTGACAATGCGATCTAAAAGCTATAAAGTTAGAATCCACCAAACACATAATAAAGTTGCAGATGTAATTAATGCAAATCAAGCACTGGCATGAGAGGTTCACAGCACAGATTTCAGAATCAGTGAATTGTACTACAACATGAAGTTTCTGAAAACATGAATGAACCTATTTACAACTTTTGAAACTAAGAGATTTAATAATCAGAACTACACCCACAATAGTTGATTAGTTCTGATCTCTTTTAAGGTCTTACCAGGTCTTATGCTGAACATACATCAAATATGGACAAATCTATTAGAAAACAGCAGTGGAATGTCTTTATTGTTTGGATTGAAGTACTCTAGTCGTATTGCTTCCTAATTTACCTTTTTGGGACAACTTTAAATATGATCTTCTCTTCACAGTATACTGTATGGATATACTGTATAACCTAAATATTACTGTACATACAGAAGTGCATTGATGCCATCAAAAATGTTTAATGTGTATCTCATAATTAAGTGAGAATTATCACATATTCATTTATTATCTCCTTATTATGAGATATTAAATTGCAGTAAGGATGTCCTAATATACAGTAAGAGTTTTAAATATTATTTTAGGGATCAGTGCTGGAAAGCAGAAATCTCTAAAAATCAACTCTTCTGTTCCCACATCATTTATGGATCTAGTAAATGGAAGCATTTCAATAATTTATTACTAACGTGGTTTAATAAATGTCAGTTACCATTAACGTTAATCAATATGCATAATTTGTATTAACAGCATGACTAATAGAGATGTTTAAACTAATGCAGTGTGATTGCTGTTAGTGACAGCTAGAAATAATGTTAGAAAACAAAGCCATGCAAAATGCTCTACCTATTAGCCTAACTATTCATGCTTCTCTTATGTGTCTGATGTTTTTCTTTGTAAACCACCGTCTTCTTCACCTATTATGACTCCAGCTCTTTATTCACATGCAGAAGCAACCTACTAGACAATATCATACAAATTAGATTTTACTACAGCAGTGAACCTAACACTATGCTGTTCAGTGACAAATGTAATAAAATGTTGGAGAAAAGGTTTTCTGTGACTTCTCACTGAAGTCAAGCAGGTATGTTGCTCTCAGTTACTAGGCGGATTCAATGTCTGGATTAACAAAGAGGCACACAAGGCAGATGCCTCAAAGAGGGGCCAAAAAACTTTTTAACAGATTTTTCTCTGGCCCTGATTTGCCTGATTTGTTCTGTGGTCCTTCAGAAGTGGGGTTATAACCTGAGGACATCCCTTTAACTCAGGAGATCAGGTGAGAGTGTTGTGCTCCAGATGGACTTAGTGTCTCATCTGTGTGCAGTTTGTATGTTCTCCCCATGTTTATGTGGGTGCTGTGTTTCAAAGACATACTGGTTAGCCCTGGTGTGAGTTTGTGCATGTAAGTGTCTGTGTGTGCCCTGTGATGGACTGGCGTCCCTGCCAGGGTGTATCCCACCTCATGCCTGTTGCTTGCTTGGATAGGCTTCGGCTCCCCCATGACCCTGTATTAGATAAAGCGCTTAGAAAATGGAAGAACTCTATTAGAGCTTCTACAAATTGTTACATTCACATTATTTTTGCACACCTTAGATTAGCCATTTATACCATTTCTAGGTTATAGTATAAGGCACAAATGTTTTCCAAGTTTTCCAACATTCTTAAATTAATTTTGAAGATATATAGTAAAGCTGCAATATTTAATTAATTATGCTGGTACAGTAGCTGTCTGGACTTTTTTTCTAATGCAGTCCCACACAAAAGAAATTTTCATAGCTCTTTACAAAACTGTAGTTGTTCAGCATGCATCAATCCCTGCATAACCGAACACAAAAAAGAAAAGGGACAAAAAGAACTCGACATCAAGGTCAAGCTATAAGAATTAATACAACACAGCAATTAAACCACTGTGATAGAACAAGTAATTTTAATACATACAATTAACCTGCTGTAGTTCCAAACCCGTTTCAGGAGATCTCACATCAATAACTACAGAGACACACTCAATGCTTGATTAACACTGACCTAACCAAGTCCTAAAAATATCCTTCCCATTTAGATAATCAAACTGCAAGGCTATTTTAAATAAAATAACCATCATGCGATACTTGTTATGGAAACGTCACTTTATTTCATTAGATCAGTGTGGAATCCTTGGAGAAGGAGTGCACTCACAGAAATCAGGGGCAGAACTTTATTGTTTCTTATAAGTTAATTCTAGTGATTTAAAAACTGTTATTACTGACTGATCCAAACTTTGTTTTTTTTGTGTTCTGGCACTTACATTTTGTGAAAGAGAGTTTGATTGACTCTCTTGCCTTGGAGTGGATAAACCAAGCCCTTGTTATTTTGTTAACAGCATCAGAGAGATATCAATTGGCTAGCGATGGATTCTTGATTTGTCATATAAAAAAGAGGTTTTGTGTAGGTCTTCTGTAGCATAAGGTGTAGTACAAGATATCCACACCTGAAAGACCACAGACCTAAAGAATGAGAAGTCCACCAAAGGAAAGCTAAACTGATTAAGTGAATAGGCAGACTTTATTGTACTGAATATAAATTAACATTGTTTTGTATGCAATTTGAACAGCCCTCTATGTGCTAGTACCATGTTAACTACAGTGTAAGTCTGTTTGTTTTTTTTTCCTTTGGGTGGTTATTATTGTCCTTTCTTTCAAGTTTGCATGTTTTCTATTTAACTTATTTTTAAGAAATGTCCTTGAAGTTATTTACATTTTTACTAGAATAATGGGGAGACTCAAAGCAAGGTCACCTAGGCAACACCATGAATGCATCTGTGTTACTAGTTAGATTAGAGAAAGGGAATGAAATGCACTCTGAAGGGCAGAAACACATGTTCAGAACTGTATTATGCTTTTACAGTACTATTGTTTGACGAGACTGACCTGAAGGGCCGCTTTATAATGAGAATTACTGAGGAGACGTCCCACTTGCCAGAATGAAATTAAAGCCTATCTGCTTGAGAGCTCTTCACCTCTTTGGGTGAATTCACAGGATACCACAGCAAAAATAAACAATGTAAGAATATATACTATATATCACCCAGCACACAACTGGACTCCGTATTTGGAATTGCAATATATACAATCGGCAGAGCTCCCTACAAGATACATGACAAATCCTGATCATATTAAAAACACACCCTGCTTTTTAAAATTTTACCTCAAAACCTATTTTTGAGGCATTCGGTTCTTATCCAATTCTATGTTTAAATTTAATATTTTTTTTTGTATTTTATTCTCCTTATCTGCTTACTGTATATTGCATATGTATATTTATGTAAAGTGATTTGAGAATGCTCTGGATTGAAAGGTGCTGTATAGAGATTGATTGATTTATTGATTGAAATGCATTAGAATTCTGTTCCTGCTTGAAAAAGCACTGGAGTTGGAGCTGCAGGACCTAAGAGACTAACATGAGAAAGAGGAAATGGCAAAATCCCTCATTAATGGAAACATGAGCCAAGAAGCTGACAGACTGTAATAACTGTAATGAAAACATAGGGATGTTAGTTATAATCACAAATTAAATTAGAGGTAGGTGCATTTCACTTTATTTTGTGCTAGAAACAAAGTAGTTAAAATGTCTGATGAAGAAATAAATTCTGCACTTTTTTGAACTCATTAATAATCGTAAATAAATTCCAATTACTGGACAATTGCAGTGGGAAGCAGTGTGGTGCAATGGTTAAGGTTTTGGACTCTAACTAGAAGATCAAGGATTCACATCTCAGTTGAGACACTGCTGTTGTACCTTTGACAAAGGTACTTCACCTAACTTGTTCCAGTAAACCACCAGGCTGTATAAAAGTTGCTATGGATAAAACTTAGACAAATCAGTCAGTGGTTCAGATAGTTTGATAATAAACTGACTTTTAGAGACACCTTTCGACACCTTTAAAAGAGACACCTTTAGCCATCCCTCCAATTAACAGCAGATTTTTAAATTATGAAAATGTATTTTTAACCTATACTCTTTATAAAAATACAATAAACCTAACCATCAAGGCTTCCTTCAGAGTGCTTCTGGCAACGTACTGTATTTGAAGACATTATTCATTTTACGAAGATGGTATTGTTTGTATTTATTTGGATTTATCAAGTATTTTCCTTTTATTGTGCCCAATTTGACAAATCTGGAGATGTGCCTTGACCATTGTGGTGTGGGCCAGTTTTGGTTTGACATTTCCCTGTGGCATAGCACAACTTCCGGATTGTCTGAAAGTACAGTTGTAAGGCAGGAGTCAATTTTGACAGAACCTGTACTTCAAACAGAATACCTTTTTTGCGCCTCAGCAACATGCTGAAGTTGAAGTGCAAATGTACAGGTACTGTAAGAGTACAAATTAAAGTTCAGCAGACATGCTACACGCAGAGAAAGTGATTCTTAATGTTGAAGCACAAAATTCTCATTGGTACAATATGCAGATGAAAGAAAGTATGTCCTTAGAAAGATGATGTTGAATTTATATCAGTCTCCCCTGACTACTACCTTAGAGGTGCCTAAAAAGATATGTACTGTATAATATAATTCAAATAATTATTTGGTAGGCACTATATATACTATAAGGTACCTGTAAATTTTAAGAATATATGGCTATAGTTAATATATAGTTAAATGATTCTTCATCAATAAATTATTGGAAGAAAAAGACAAATATTTTTAATCACTAAGTAACTACCTTATTAAACCTGAAACCCTAAAGACAAATGAATCTTAATGAAGGAACTTCCTGCAATCCAAAGAAATACTATCAGCTCCCAATTAAAATTTGTTATTGTATTGTTTTAGTTATTAATGAGGCCAAGAAAACAGAAAAAAAAGTATAAAATACAAAGACTGTTTTGATTATATAATAAAAACTAGCATAAATCCCTTTGTTTACTGTTAGTCTAAAAAAACAAAACTCAGAATCTGTGACATATCTAAAGGAGCTGTATGATAACTAAAATGTCAGAAATATGAATTGCTGCTAGGAAGTCCCAAGCCTGTTAACAAAGATGTGTAAAAGTCAAGCAGAACTGATATCCATGGCAACTCAAACTGCCTATACTGCATACAAATTGAACGATAGCTTGTGTGCCTGAGGTTTCCAAGCACAATAATGAATGAAGCAATTATTTAAATTTACTCACCACACTGATGAACCTGTCAATGTCTTTAAATCATCTATATAAGCTTTACCACCTTGTTATCAACTACTCAGTGGGTGGGAGATTCATTTTAACAAATTGATTGAGATTGCAGTGGTAGTGCATACTCATCTCACCTTCCGGTTGATACATGGAACATCATGAAAAAATGCTGCAAGACCTGCTATCCTTGCTCTACAGCTGCTAATTTATAGCAAGGCACAATCGTTTTAAGATCCAAACCATAATTCTCTGCCTCCCGCTTTAACCCAGAACTCAATTTTAGATTACTATACAGTTTGACCCCAAACGGCATTAGAAACATATTGCTTTTTTTGCTGGACAGAAGCATGCTTTTGTATCAATACTATGGCATAAAACATAGCCCTGCAGGATGGGAGCTGCACAGTATATATAATATAAAGCACTATTACGGTTTACTGCCAGACCTGCTGAAGCTGTACTGCACAGTATGTATGACAGCCTCAGCATATTGAAATAGGAACTAAGATGTTTAAATCCAATCAATCAATGGCTCTTGATGGTCTTTTTCCCAGTTATACAATTAAATGAGGGACGTTATTCACAGTCTCCAACCTACTGTAGGAAATGTCAGCTGTTACTTAGAATGGGAACAGTACACAGAGTTTGGCGAACTGCAAATATACAACCAACTGATAAAAATGTTGACCAAAATGAATCAGGAAACCATGTACATGGAAACATACAGTAAGTATTACTTATGTCACTGTTAAAATTATGGAACGAATATTTCGAACTACATTAGTTGTAAAGTGTAATTAATAATACAGCATTTTAGGAAACAGTCAACATGGACTTAGAAAGGTCTTATTTAACAATACAGAAATATTTAAAGGAGCAATAAGCAAACCAAACAACACTAAATCATGACATATCTGGATCTTCAGACTTTTCTCGAAATTCACAACCTGATTGAATGGCTTTAGACAGACAATTGTACTTCATTCTAAAAACCATGTGAACTACAGTATGAACACACACAGGCAGAGGCTGTGCATCTAACTTTATGGCTTGTTAAGGTAACTTTACATTAACTTGCACTTACTGTACATTAAATTAGATTTGCCACATCAAAGAATCTGAAAACTTTCCATTGTTCTTTCATTTCCATTATGGATTGGCCTCTTTCCATTTTTGTTTTTGTTTCCTGCCTTGAATGCACAGAGTAGATTGAGATTGAGACTGTTAAATACATACAATTTACATAAAATGTCTGCAAGCTTAAACTCAACAAAAGTGAACACTGTGAAAGCATCTGGATACTTCAGAGAGGCAATGCAGAAGTATTCAGAATTTACTTCGCAGTTTGATATCTATGCAGTGGTAATGCCAAAAGAAGGAGTGCAGTACAGTAGGTGCTTCCCATGAAATATTTCAGTAATTCAATAAATGTCTGCAAATCCTTAGCTGGAAAACCTCTGTGCCTGCATTAACATATACCATATAAATATGACCTGATCATGATTTAATCCTACAGGGATACATCAGATTAATATTTACAGTATACTTCAGGGTGAGTTTAATATTTTATTGGAAGATTGCGTAATCACAGCATAATATCAAAAGAAATATGATTCTGCTTATAGGTTCATCAGTCAGTACTGCATACAGTATTACAACATGAATTCTAAACACCAGGCAAAAGCATTGTACGAACTTTAGAAGCACAGCTGTTTTTGGCCTTCTTGGTCACTGATTCACACTGAGTTGCTAAGGGCAGATCTAAACATAGTGGTAACAACGCAACTGTGCTCCAGATTGATGAAGCTGAATAAAGGATACAAAAAACATCCACGCACAAGGTAACCAAAATTGATTAAATTGTACCACATCTAATGTGGAAACAGTATAAGCAGTAGGAAATATAAAGGCAAGATATCCAAAATATTGAAGAGAATTATGTAAATATTTATGTTCCTTTTTATAACATTTTGTGTAATGTATACAGTATCTATTGTTATTAACAAGAACAGTCTTTTCAGATATTAAATCAGAAATGTCTAGATTTGTGATAGTTGTTACAAATTAAAAACAATATGCCACGCATATTAATATAAGTATGTTACCTTGTCAAGGGTGTGCATATTAATTGGCATGATTGGTTTTATGTACAGTTCACACATCTTCAAATATACAAAAAATAAACAAAAACAAACATAATGTACTATACTGGTTCCAAGAATTACGTTTGTAATGTCTGTCAGAAACTACAGTATATTTAACATATACAACATACAGATACAGTATATGCTGTAATATATGTAAGCAAAATCCATGTATGTTGCCACTGTGGGAGTGGGCTAAATTGTTGAATAGAAGGTTTGATATTTGATCACTGTTGACTTAAATCTAGAACAAAGTTCGCTCTGTCTTCAATAACTGAGCTTCAGTATACTGATGGCACTGTAATGTGCACTCACTTGGAAACAGATTTCAGGAATTCATTAACACTTTTACTGATGAATACAAGAAATTGATGTGTAACACTCAGAAGACTAAGGCCCTTCATCAAAAATCTGTAGTTCTAGCCATTCAGAGGTTCACAGAAAGTTTATCTCCCATAACTCAGAAGTCGTTTGTCACAGATGGTAGCCATTGACAAATTGTGGAAAAACCTTTTCAATTCAATTTGCAATTCAATTCAAGCTCTATTGTTCTATTGGGGAACTTTGTTTTACAGCACACTGCCAACATAATAACGCAATGACAGGCAAAATTTTACCAACCAAGAAGTCAGTGCAACAGCGTTACAGCAAGATAAGGGAGAAGATCGTTTGAAGGAGATATTGCAGTGGGGATGAAATACTCCCTGTGTCTATTAGTATTACACCTAGGGACACAGAGGCATCTCCCAGATGGGAGATGTGTGAACTTGCAGTGGAGGGGGGGAAGAGACACAATCCATAATACACTATGCTTTCTTTGCCACCCTCTGTTTGTAGTAAATATTTAAGTTGATCTGATTTGCCCAATTAATTTGTTACTTATTTTGAACAGTTTTCCCAACCTACTGTATTACAATTAATGACACTGATGTTACCAAACCAGCAAGTGAGACAGTATGTCAAAACACTTTCAATAAAAGACTTTTACAAAAGTGTTAGGTGGTTCCATCTACCTTTAAATAGCTTAGCTTCCTTAGAAAAAAATAGTCTCTGTTGTTTGTTTTTTTTATAAATCATGTTGCAGCATTTGTCCCAACTCAGGTTTTTACCTATGGCCAATCCCAGGTACTTGTTGTCATTGACAATTTCTAAAGTTTTAAACATTAATTGCAGTAGGTTGGAAGGATGTTGCATTTTTCCTAAAATCAATGACAACCTCCTTTGTTTTTAAAACATTTAACTGCAAAGGGAACACATCACAACATTTAGAAAAGTAATTTAGAATGGGTCCATGGTTTTCTGAGTCCCTTAATAACTTGAACATTGCTGGCATCAGCAAACGTAATGAGATGTCCATTTGTATGTTTGCTATTACAATCGTTAGTATACAAAATGTACAGTAAGGGGGACAAAACACAGCTCTGTGGTGATCCAGAGGAAGTATTGTGAATGTCAGATCACCATAAATGTCAGATAAATAACAGCTAAACGTTTTTAACTTTCTTTGTGCTTTGTTTCTGTAGCATAGTTCTAAAAAGTAAAAACTCAAAAGTTCATAGTTTGGCTGTGAAGGGAAGTAATAATGTTCTGCATCAGGATATAGCCTCTGGCTCCCTATGCAATTTAGGTTTGCTCTTGGTTCTATGTGGTAAATTTACATTGTTTTTATTTTGCTTTTTACTTCTTTTAAGTGGTTTATGAATTTAAAATACAGCATTCGTATTTTTCTAAAGCATTTGTCCATACAGTATACTGTATACGTAACTTGCTGATGTTGTTTTGCTGATGTTAGATGCTCTCTGCCTTTCCTTTGTATTCCGGCATTAACTTCATCATTCTGTTTCACACACACTTCTCCCAGTCTTTGGGAGAAGCTAGATTAAAGCATGTTATTATGTGGAAGAACTGATAGGGTCTAAGAAGGCAAAGAATTACAATAGCTGAAGTGCATGTGCCCTGACAAGTAGATAAAAGAGATGTATTTCAGTAAATGCTCTGTAGTCATTTATCCTACATGTGGTTCTCTGGGAAAATGGTTTTCAGTCCTGGAGTATCTTCTTTAACTGCAGCGCTTCTACTACTGTTTAGTTTGATTTTCATTTTGAAAAGCGTGTAAGGTTGTTTTGGAGTTTTCTGAGGATATGTTTTCTTTGAAAAACAGAACAAATTCATGATTTCTTACTGTCCCACAATATAATCGGTCTATTAAACTACCTTACTACAGTACGTTATGAATTGCACTGCATGAGAAGACAACTATCTTTTCAGAGACACAAAATTTCATTAAAAAAAGAACAAAAAATCTCTCCTGCAGATTCTCTATAAAGGCAATACATGATATGGGTGGACTACTGTGTACAGTACTTCTTGGAGGATTATAAATAATGACAGCCTCTGATCTACTCAGCTAACTGCAACCAAATAAGTTGAAAAGACAAAAGTACCTCCATTCACTGTAACTTTTCTTATTTTCTTGCTTTCATTCTCTGTGGTGTACAGCATAATTTTTCCTTATTTAAAATCAGAACACTTGTTTTTTTTTAATTTCATTACTTCTTACATTTAGCTGTGAGGAATTCACACTTTGGTCTGGTGCTTTAGTATTGTGATGCTAGTAATAACTATATTGTCGATATAAAAAAGATTTGGACCTCCCTGATCCCCAGTTGTGGTGGGAGTTGTACAGACATACACCAATGTGTGTTACTATAGAAATAACAAGACAGACATACTGTACCTGCACAACATGGAAAGGCTCATTATTGACAGGCACAGGTGCTGCCTATTTTGAAGTGTTGATCCACAGGAACTACTCAGAGCTATTTCACTTCTCTACCTGATCTGTTTTTTAGTGGGGCAGCTGCTGCATAATGGCCACTGTGTCATCATCATTACATGAGTGATACATTTTGCTGGTGGATTAAGCGGATGCCCTCCTGTACTGTATATGAAGAGCAGACTAAAGTACAGACATACACATCTGTAGTGTTAACTAATTAAATGGCTTAAAACAAGCACAAATATTGGATATTTTACAGACTATAAGCATCTCCTAAATATAAGTACAGCCCTAAAGAATTCCAAAATACAGCCTGTTAGGACAGTACTAGCCAGCAACAAACAGTTAATGAAAGGCAGAGAAACACAAAAAAGAAGACATATTAAATGTCATAGCATAATTTTAGGGCCTGGGCCATCAGCATTCTTCCTTTTTGAATATTTTAGAGATAATTATGAAAATATATTGTATTATTAGAGTGGCTGTATCTTATCAAAGATACTATGAGAAAAATAAAGATGGTGAGGAAAAGGACATTATTGTAAAGAGGTTTATAAATCTCATTCTAGAAATAAAGTATTTGTACATATATTACCTTTTGCTGTATTTCAGCCAGGTGTCAGTTTTAGTGGAAAAATAATCTCTTTTGCATGAGCTTGCTTGCCTCTCCAGCTGAGAATAAGCAAAGGAAGGCGGTGGCCTTCACCAGCAAGCTGCACGGCAAATTGAATTTTTTGCTTCATTACTAGAATAATCTGTTTTCATTCTGATAAGCCCCCTCAATCACCTGGTGTTTAGATCTCTCCGTTCTCTGCAGCAACATTCCTCACACTGTAGGAGTGTCTTGACAGCAAGCTGTAACACTTTGTGCATTCTCATTTTCAGAATCTTAACCTCCTCGTCACTGCAGCTGGTTCTAATGTCCAGCTGTGTGCAAGTACATGGTGCAATAAGAAAAACGTCTTATTTTCTGATGTTACATTATGACAAAGGCAGACCTGTGCTGTGTCACACTGATGGAGGAGAAAATGAAAGCCAGGCAATTAAGAGCTTGAGTGAAAAAAAATGAAACACTTGTGGTTAAAAATAGATGCTGTAGCAACTCACATTTTTGTGTCCTTTAGGACTTCTTTTAAGCATTTTAGAATTTTCTAGAGCAAAACATTATCCATTTAAACAGAGCAGTCAAAAGCCTCAGGATACATTTCTCTGTGCTGTTCATAATTCTGCACTGAAGCTGTGTTTCAAAATCAAAATTGAACAGCCAAAAATGTTCTTTTCAGCTTTGAAAGTGGTAAATGAAGGTCTGAAATAGAACTTCTTTTAGGGGCCAATTAACACAACTGCCAACATACAAAAGACATGAACAGCTAAATTACTGTAAGTTCAGCACACAACACATGAAGCAAACAAACAGTTGTTTACCTGTAACTTTGTACTGCAGAATTTATCTGCTCATAAACAATGTTTTGCTGCTGTTAAGCCTTTTTTACTTTGTACATAACTATGTGGTGTCTATTCGATAACAAAAAAGGTGTCACGTGCAATACTGCAAATAATTTAAACCAAAAAAAGGAGGACTTAAAAAAGTACATTTTTTAAATTTATGAGTCTTCTATGAATCTGCAAATCGGGGAAAAAATAAACTACAGTGTGTTCAACCCAGTGATTTCACGTACTGGTACACCTTCACTTTGAGTCAATTTTAGAGTGAAAAGTTCAGTATTTGGTTGTAAATCCCTCTGAGGTAATTGTGACCTACTGAACTGAACTCTTTGTGTAAGCATGTGAAATGTTATGCTGCAGCCACACCTTGGGGTTCTGAATTAATTTTTTTTCTCAAACATGTTAAATGCATGCTCAATTGTATTAACATCTGGAGATTGACCCTGGCCAGTCACAGATTTTCCACTCTATTTTCCTGATGAATTTCATGGTTACATTGCCTCTGAATTTTCACCACACATAGATCCAATTCGTCCTTAAAATGTCAAGTCCTAGAATCTCTCGAAGGGAAAGAACACCCTCCAGAGAGATAACTTAAGAAATTAGGCTGCAATGGAAATCTCTATGGTTTTCCATTCAAACAGAAATGACACAAAAAAAGAATTCTCATGATATTTGTATCCATGCCATGATAAAGTCATTAAAATCAAAAGGGCTTCAAGGTGCTTAGTTTGTATTTCACAGCATAGTCTTTAAGAGACAACAAGCAAACAAGGGAGATGGAAAGTACCTTTAAATGTGAACTCAACATAAAAAGCAAGTGTTACCTACTGTAGGTTGTGTATGCCTTTGGGTTTACAAGTCTTGGTAAACTGATCTCTTCCTAGAATGCAGAGACAGCTTTTCAAAATGAATCACATTGTATCAGAGAACTTTAAAAACATCACTAAATGGTAGTGCTGAGGGCATTTTTTTTTTACTATTTTCAACCATACTGTACTTTAAGAGTTATGTCTCAAGTTTTTAATCTTATTGAATTTTGAGTTTTGACATTCAAAGTGTATTTTCTTTGTTTAAAAACTTGGGTACATAAAGCTGTTGCATTAAAGCAATTACTGTCTTGATCTCCCCAGTTAAGACGTCTCTAGTTAGGGCCCAACATATTTAGATTTCAGGACACATACTGTATGGTGTTAAAAAAAGCAGGAGAAAGAACAGATAACGAGCACCCTACACTGATCTCTGATGAAAAAAAACATTGGAAATGTAACAAAAAATTATACATTTTTATGAATTGGTGTGGAATTTTAATGCCAGCTGTGACCAAATTCAATTGACAGTCTTTTTCTGATTATGTTTCTCAGAAGAAAAAACATAAGGACATACTGTACATAATTGTGGTTAATTGGCATTAATCAATACCAAAATGTCATCAATTGTGCTTCAAAGGATCTCAGTGTTACGTTTGACAATGTCAGTCTCAAAAGCCAGTTTCAAAGCCTCCCTCTTAATTTCCACTTGTTACTCTGCATCCTTGTCTCTCCTGGTTGTCTTAATTGTGTCCAAGTTAAAAGGGAGTTATGATGTCAATTTTATAGCACTGTTACCAGAACAGAGTATATTTCAGCATGAATTCCTCACTTTTTACTACAGTACATGCTGCATATAAGCTTCCGATTAGCTTTTTTATACAGTGCATATACTGTACAGTACATACATAGAAAGCCCAATGAATAGAGAAAGTGTCTTGCAAAAGTATCTGCAACCTACCAGTGATTTATTCAAATTTATTCAGTCACAAGTAATGAATTTTGTATACATTTACAGATACAGATATATTTTGATTTTGTTCATATTTTAGTATAAGTGATGTCTTAAAAATAATTTCTTAAATCCCTGCTAGTGTTAGATTTGACTTGATTCTTTGATTATTTAAATAAATCATTTGTCATAATTGAAAGATGTGAGTATGTTTGCAAGGAATTGTAGGTAGTTGTCTTGTTGGCTGTTACGACCCCAAGTGTCTAGGGGTATAGGGGTGTAACATTTAGGATAATTCTTTTGGAAGCAGGTGGGTTTTGGTGAGGGAATAGGAAGCGTGATAACAAGGGTAAGGAACTAGAGTGGTGCCAAAGGAAAGAAAATAACAAACAAAATGGAGCTGGCTAGGACAGTGAGGGAAAGCTAATCTGACTAAAAAAGAAAACCCGAAACACACGGTCTTCGGCGTCTTCAACAGCTTAGCTAACCTGCACTGACTACCCAAAACCATACAAGACAAATGGTACTCACCCGTACTAAACTAGTGTTACTGATACAAAATCAACTAAGTGTGTAAAGTTTACCCAACAACCTAAACTAACCTTATATACAAAAGTTCACACAAAAACACAAGTGAACCAGGAATACAAATAAGGGAAAACAAGAGTAATCAACAGGAGCAGGGTACAAAAGAACACAAAAGTTGAACATGTAACACTGGGGCAAGGTAATAGCAAAACAAGGATGAACACACAAACAAACGAAAGTACAAAGAAACTAACAAAAAACCAACAAAACAACAAAGCCAAAGCTATATGAAAATACACACACACAAAGCAAAACAAATGAAGCCGAAGCAATAACCAGAAGCGAGAACCAAAACCAAAAGGGACCGAAGTCAAACGAAAGGCCTCTCCTTGCTGAAAACCTCCATGTTATATGCTGAATAAGATGTGTTCTGATTGGCTGATTGATGATGACATCATACTGAAAGTGTGGTATAATGGTGGGCCAATGGGGAAGGGAGAACAATCAAGGGTCAGCAGTGTGGACATAACAGAAAAAACACACACAGAACACACACTGGGACGTAACACTGGCCTTCTTTCAAGTACTGTACATTGTGAAGGACAGATGTCAAATGAGTGGATGCAACACAAGATAGAAGACAGCAGCAAGAACACAACAGGGTTGACAAATGAACCATATCTGTTCTCCACTTGCTAGGATCTATTGATCAGCATCATAGTGAAAAGCAGCAGCACCCAGGATGTAGTACTGCTTATAATATCTTATAATTAACATACTAAAACTTGTATTGGTCTTCTGTCTTTAGGGATTTATTTTTTTGGATTAACAAATTATTCACAACAAGCAAGGGTAGCCAATTGTCTACAAATTAATATGGCTTTCCAATTGTACAGATCAACTGGTTTAACTTAAGTGAGCTGCAGTGTATTCAAAGTAAAAGGCATTTGTTTCCTGTATTTCCTACTACCAGACGAAAGGGTAGTGAAATAAGAGTTTATTTATAGGGAATCATCCACACAGCTTCCAACCATCCGGTTCACTTACTGTGAGAACTATCTTTTAGCTGTTTGCAAATGTGTTAGAGAAAGAAACTGAGTCATTTAAGTACCTATCAGAGAGATTCATGGCAAGATAAATTAACTGCTCATCACGCTTTTGCTTTTTGAAACCTCCTTTTCACCACCCTGATTTTTGTTTTTATTTTAGTATAAGTGATGAGATTGTCTTAAAAATAACAAAATTCTTGCTTTTGTTAAATACGGATAGCTGACAATTCTTTAGAAAGATCTCATTGTGAAGTAGTAGTATTTTTCTTTTTGTAATCCATTGCTTTCTCATTACTCATTATTGACAATATAAAATACTGGAATGATACAGTATGTAACAGCACTTCCCATGACACAAGTCCCAAAACACATTTTAGTCCTGGTATTTTCCCTATTTTCCTTCTCTGGAGCCACCTCTTCTTCGGTGTTTTTCAGCACTGTGAAATCTTTTAATGGACAGATTTTTTAAAGTGTATTTTGCAAATTCAATCTGGACCGAATAGAATGCGATAATTAGGTCATCTGCACAACTTTCAGAATTTATAGATTATAAAGGAAAACAGAAGGTTTAGGCTATAAGGGTTAATAGGCTTCAATTATGTATCAAGCCTTTTGAAGATTTTTCAACAGATATGGCAGTTAGGATTCCTGGAACTGGAATCTGTACAAGTACAACTGTACAACCTGTACAAGTGTGTAGAATTAATATCGGTAGAAAAATGTCTTGCAACTAATTATACTTAATGATATTTAACATAAAAAACACAGCCTAATTAAGGTCTCAAGATCCACCAACAGCCAAATAATTGATTTGAAAGCCAAAACTTATGACTGAAAACTAAAACTTGATTTAGAATTTCAACGCACAATTCACTGCCAGTTTTACAGTATGGTTCAGTAGTTAAGACAACCATAATTAAGACAGAAGTAATTAAATTAGATTTTGACTATTGACCTGACTGAGGCAATGACAGCAAGGTTGCAAGGACAAGGCAATTATATCAGGACGACCTAAATAAATGTGACTCCACAACACTAGTGGAGAACTATTAATTTCTCGATTTTAAGAAGTGTTCATTCTAAATCAACCATAAGTCCTGCATCCTAGGAATTTGGTAATGCAGTCTGAAATTCAGCAGAAGAGGAGGCTGCACTTAACCAAAACAAACGGCCAGAAAGTTACCAATTGTCACCTATGAATAGAGGATCAGTTGGCGTGACTTCTAACTTTAGATTTAATTTTTAAAAGGAGTTGAGAAGTTTTGTAAGGCTTGATTACCAAGACCAATGAACACTGACCTGGCAGGTTTTTTTTTGTTGCTTTTTCTAAGGTAGAATGTAACCATGTCAGTGTAGTGAAATAAAAGATCTGACATCTCTGCGCAGAAAAAGAAGACTGAATCAGAAATCGCATGCTGTGAGCCTTGAACAACAAAAGACACTGCCCAAAGCTTCTATAAAGAGCTTTGAGCATTTTTTTAATGAGTTACTGTAGCTTTTTCTTAGAGATACTAAAGCTAGTAGCTAAAGTTTATCATATAATATAAATTTAACAAACTGCTATGTTATCATAGATCCACAATATTTTATTAAAAAGCAATTAAGGCACAGCCTTTATTTATCTATTAATATAAATTTATCAAGAAGAAAACGAGGTGATCATTTTGAAAGTATCATCTCCTGCACATGACAGAGGTTTCCTGTTTATGACTAGATGTCTAGATATCCTTCAGCAAAAAGGTTGGCAGTCAAACGTGATGAAGCAGGTGGACCAAAAGAGTGGACCTTCTTCATAATAACAATGATAAAATTACATGGCTCAGCACACTGCAAGAAACCTAAAGCACTGCACAGCAATACCCATATAATACGCAACCAATACAAAACGAAAATGCACATCAAACAGATTAATGAAACCAAAAATAAAACTAAATTAAACATTAAAAACATAGGCCATGTTTATGCAAAGGTCAAATGGATTTGACTAAAGTTTTCTTTAGAGTTGCTGCTATACATGATATGACATGTACAGTACCAATTACTTCTTCACCACTGAAGGGAAGAAAAATCAATTTCTTATGCTATTTATACCTAATTAAAAAAATCAATTTAATAACTAGATTTGATGCTATTGTTTATGTGCATCCGTTCTTGGATAACATACCATTTTTCAGTGTTTTCTTCTGAAAATTTAAAAAAACTGAAACATTTTGTGTGTCTTTTCACTTTATACATTTCTGTTTAACTGAATGTGTTCATCGAGATTGTTAATGAATTGCCACTGTAATTGCCACACATCTGTCATCACTGAATTTTTCATTGTAATTACTGTACATATATTTTATCTCTGCTGAAGGCCAGATATTTCAGCGAAAACATCTCCTGCTATGACATTTTATCAATAAGGTTTGAAGTTTGAAATATGGAGTAAGTGTGTCTTATTGTTTCCTTCTCTGACATTTACTCAGATTTACAATTTTGAAAATTGCCAGAAATGAGTCTGTATGTGACTGTAATGCAGTAAATTTGAAAACGATGTTCAGGAAGAGGTGAACTATTATCATAAATCATTATGACCATGAACATATCTAAATGTGTTACTAACAATTCTGTTAGTTGTTCATAACAGTGACTTTCTTTAAATAAAACAGATATTGGTGTGTTTTGTTGATTAGTATTGTATTTTTTGGTCTACATAATTTTTCAGGTAATGAAGATAATTTGGAAACTGCAATTTAACTTCAAGATCTTAACTGTTCTTTCAGAGAAGTTGTCTTGTCTGTGAAAGCAATTGTTCATTGTATAAGGAGATATACATTTCACTTTGAACATAAAATAAGACATTAAAAATATCATTGGCTCAGGACCCAATCCTAGGTTTTGTAGGTTGTTTATATTTAAATATCTTTCAACAGACAAAGGTTACATATAAAACAGAATCCCAAATAAGAAACAACCAATGCTTGATCAGTTGATTCCTACTCTTCTCTTTTCTTTTAAAATTATCCCTACACTTGCATACACCAAACTGACCATAATGACAAAGGAGCTGTTGACATACAGTAAATTAGGGATAATACTGTATGTCCATCACTAGCAAGTGAAAAGTGAATCACATTATCCAAACACTATCTAGATCAGGCTGCCCTTCCAAACTGAGCACCTGGGACCACAAAAATGGAGAAAGATGCCACTATGAACACAGCAGTGAAATGTTATGTCTGAGATGGGAGTCAATGTTCATACATCAACAATATTGCGGTCTCTTCCCAAAGCTGGTCTGTATTGGCAAGTGGCAAGAAAAAAAAGCTTTTAATGAGAAAGATCTATCTTTAATCTTACATGAGGTACAGAGCAGACAAGTGGAACAGAGTTCAACTTTGTGTCCTAAATGCAAAATGTCTTGAATGTCACAAGCCCAACATGGGGCATCACCAAGAAGCTTGTCAATTGCAGTCCATCACTTATTCACAGCAAATTTGTCTGAAGCAGAGCAATTGAGACAGAAAAAGTAGACAGAATTACACCTTCCCATTGTACAAAGCTGGTTGAGACCTATCCAAAAAATACTGACAGCAATAACTGCTGCCAAAGTTGCTTCCACCAAGTACTCACTTAGTAGGGTGAAAACACTTATTTTCAGGATTGCTGATGTTCAACCTCCTTCATACTGTATGTAAGAGTGTTTAGTATGATCACTACAGTGTTGAATAATTTTTTTTTTGTTGAAAAAACACATACTGTACATACATACTCGTAATTCATTAAAATATGATTATGTACTGTAGATTTCCCTTTTATGGTAACTGAGTATGGGTGAATCTGTACTGTACACATTAACCTCTGATCTAATCGTAACCAAAGCAGTTTCAGGACAAAAGTGTTTTTTTTCTTTTTACCTTATTTTAAACTGAAGGAGGTCTGACACTTTATGCCCTGCTTCTACCATTCTGTCAGCTTGTGAATGAGCAGCAGTGGAAATATCCTGTGTCAATACTGTGTCAATTCATTCTTTCCTGTCTTCCCTTTACCAGTGAGCCAACAGCCTGTTCTCAATAACCATAAAACTTTAAGCCTGAGGAAAACTCTAACCTAGATCTTTTCACTACTTATTAATTATCTTATCCTGAGAGTGTGTTTCCCCCTGAAACTCCAACTGAACAGACAATTAACAGATGTCTCACCATGACACTCTGTCTCTCACTCTAACCTTACCTTACACCATGCTAAGACAGCCTTATTCTCTCTAACTCTTAATACAGGACTTCTCGTCTGTAGAATTTCCCAGTTCCCAATGGGACTGCTGCTGCAACTGGCCCCTCCAGAGTTAAGCTTTCATTCTCTCTGCGTCTTTCTGCGAGACCTGACAGTGAGGATATTACTCATAACCCTTAAATTAAATATCCACAGTCCTAGAATTTCTAGACAGGTCTTGGCAGACTTTCATGCATTTGTTTGCCATTCATGCTCTAGATGGCCTCACTGCCCCCCATCTCTCAGGCTTGCTAGTGAGGGTACGCTCACACCCAGTGTTCTTCACTGCCACTTCCTCAAGATCACTTCTATCTTCTCTGCCCTCCACACTGCCTCATCTAGTCAGTCTGCCACAGCAAGAGCCAAATGGTGAAGTATGTTAGTCTTCCCAAGAAAGCCTGCTCTTCTGTTGACTGCAGTTTCAAAGACTTCATGTGGACCACCATTTTCAATTACTTTTTAAATGACATTATGATTTCTGCTGAAAAAGGTCTACCTAAAATGTTAAAAACTGATAAATCAGATAAATCTGATTTGATTATTGATTGTCTGATTGATTATCAGACAATCAACTTGTAAGATATCTACTACACCTCTTACTTACTACTTACTCTCATTTTCAGTATCACAAAATGATTGCAATGCAAAAACATTGTAATAATAATAATAATAAACTTTATTTTATATAGCGCCTTTAAAGGTGGCTTCTCAAAGCGCTTTACAGGATGACAATAACAATAAATAAGAAGAATACAACAATAAATAAGAAGAATAC
Source organism: Lepisosteus platostomus (assembly GCF_059453375.1). NCBI lineage: Eukaryota > Metazoa > Chordata > Actinopteri > Semionotiformes > Lepisosteidae > Lepisosteus > Lepisosteus platostomus. Next base: position 43,807,599 of record NC_142618.1, read on the forward strand.
ACAAGATAAGACAATATTACAATTTCAACAATAACGATAGAGGAGACCGTGGAAGGTGGTACTAAGAAGAGCAGAGGGGTGAAGAATGGAACCAGTTAAGTAAAGGCTTTTCCGAAGAAGAAGGTTTTGAGTCTGGATTTGAAGGAGTTTAGAGAAGGTGATTCTCTGATATCCTTGGGCAAAGAGTTCCAGAGCTTGGGGGCATAACAGGAGAAGGCCCTGTCACCCATACAATGTAGACGGGCTTGGGGGACAGTAAGGACGGCAGAATTTGAAGAGCAGAGGTTGCGAGGTGGGGAGTAGGGCGATAATAGTTCAGACAGGTATTGAGGTGCCAAGCCATGTAGAGCCTTATAGGATTTTAAAGTCTTTGTGGAATTTGACTGGAAGCCAGTGCAAGGACTCCAGGATAGGTGTAATGTGAACACTTGCACTGGACCTGGTCAGGATTCTGGCTGCTGAATTGTGGACATACTGTACTGCAGTTTGTTCAGATGCAGTTTGTTTTTGCAGTTTGTAATGTTAAATAACACATTTAAACAGGCCACTGGAAGAAATCTATGAATCTTCTTCATCATTAAGCTCTGAGGAATGAAAGGAGAAACTACCATCTTGAAATAAAGTGCCTCATTTGCACTTTGTATTCTTTACATTTGTTCTGCTACTTTTTTTTAAGAATCCTCAGAGCTTGTGAGAAAGCCCTCTGCCATCTCTGATGATTCTAGTTTGATGCCAACAAGAGTAAAAAAAAGAGTAAAAAAAAGTCCTCCCACTTAATATTTACAATAATTTTTAAAGTACTTAATTTTATTTTGAACCACTTTTCTTCACCACATAATCAGCTGCTGATCTATGGAAAATGTGCTCAGTGAGATAAGTACTTGGCAAACACATTTGCTTTGTATCAGACCCTTGCTTTTATTTCTGAAGAATGAATGGGAGGAAGCATATCCCTTATAGTTAACTACCATCCTGTTCTTAATCTACTGCTTCTGAGAAAGAGGAGTCCTGTTATGTACAAAGTATCTCTTATTTGATCTTAATAGAACCTAGTACTAATGGAAGTACAAACAAACAAAGACGAGTATTGAAAAATATTTAACATCTAGATTGTACTGAATAAGTCGAGAATTACAGAGACCCAAAAAATATTACAAATATCCTCAAACTCTAGTACTTTACCACATTAAAGCTACTGTACTGTAAATATGTTGGCTGTTGAACTAGGGTTTCAACACTTTATACTGTTGTTTAGAAATGTCATACACAATTCTCCAAATTAAACAAGTGCTTTTGCCAGAGAATATTACTACTACAGATGTTATTGAATAATGTAAAAATAACAGTATTAGGAGAAAATTTGAACAGGAATAAACCAAAATGCTTCTTGTTATACTGTACATACAGTTAAACTTGGGGTCAGTCATACCCAATGCCTAAAACAGAATAATAATATTTCTCCAAGTTTACAGGACAGCAGAAAAATAAATGAAGTATTACATAACTAAAACAAATTGGTACTTCAGGAAGCCTCCCTGATTTTACAGATTTTAATGTAAATAACAACTAATTGCAAAAAAAGACACTTTGATGTCCTTGTTTTCTTTTCCCTAAAGAAACAAGAGTTTATGAGAAACTCAACAATTTAGGGTTACAGTAGTACGCATTGTAAAATAAACAAAAAATAAAAGCACAGATACTCAAAGATCATGCGGATATCCCCATATCTCTCATTCCAGTTTTTATTGCAAATATTTAGCATAAAATTGAAAGAAATTTAAATCTAAAACAGATGTAGAGAAACTAAAATTATCTGTTATGCATAGATGAATTAATTAACATAACTTAGCACAGGAAATGAATCATGAATCATCTTGAGGTACAAAACCTTTGCTACATATTCAGGTGTGCTTGAAACTGTGTTTTCCCAAAGTAATTTATTTATAATGGTGCAGGAAATCTAATTTTTCCAAACAAAAAACGTTGATAGAAATTGAAGCTTTGAAAAATAAAGACACCTTACTTGGAAAGAACAGAAGCCTGTAATCTGACAGGCTATTAGTAATAGTATTATATACTGTATGTGTCAGAAAACAGTTCTTTCCGGGTCCTATGCAGACGACACAATCCGGATTAGTGAGGAAACACTGGGGAAAAAGTCATGCAGGAGAGGGTATGGAGACAGGGGGCATGTCCAAGGGCTGCAGGTGTCCAAGAGAAGTGAGTCCGGGGCGAAAAATCCATGTAGAAGTCCAAAAAGGTAATCCAAAACAGAAGCAAAAGTCCAAGGCCAGGCAATCCATCCGGGGAATGAAAAACGGGAACCGGGTCGGAACCGGTAGGGGGGGGATCAGGAACAGAAAGTTAAAAGCATAACGGAGCCAGACGCAGCAGGACCCAGGCTCTCGCGAAACAGAATTAAATGAAGAGCCTCGAATGACGTCTGCTTCTGGCTTTTAAAGGGGAACTAAAGAGGGGCTGGAATAAGGAACAGGTGCGGGGAATGAGGCAGAACAAGTAAGGGCTGGAGCACCCTTAAGAGGAGGAGTAGCGATCGTGACAGTATGTGTTTAGTGTTACTTGCACTACTATATGAAAAAGAGCACATTAAAGAGTTTATAAAGCAAGACTTGAACTGCTACAAGTGTAATGCATTGAGAACCCACCTAAAACATTTGAAGGGGTAGAAGAAAGAGGACCACAAATTATTCCAAGGATATGACGGGTTTGGAAAGACGCGATATTGATGTGACTACAGTATGTCAGTAACAGATATACCTGTTAGAAATCTACAGCGACGCTTTTAACACAACATGCTGTTGGATCTGAAGGAAAGAGTTGAAATGCTAACATATCTTACAAAATATATACTACCCATGATGCAGAAATCTAACATTAAATTACAGGTTATTTAATAGATGCTTAGGTTGTGCAGTTTTATTATTACCTACGGTACAGTAAATGACTATGGAAAGGTTGCTGAATTTGTCTCTCCGCAGCTGCTTCTACAACAACATAACCTTAAATATCCCTCATTTACCTGTGCTGGAGTTCCCCTAGTTCTAATAGTTCCTCTTTGAACAAATGTGTAACGTGGATGTCAATGAGGAAAACAGTCTTTACAGATCTTGTGCTATCTATCCATTCATTTCCTAACAGATGGGGAGCCAGAGCCTACCCTGGCAAGCAATGGATGCAAAGCACACACAGATAAACCTGCACACACTCACACCAGGGCCAACTTTCTCAGGAGCCAATTAACCAACAGTATCAGTATGTTAGAGTGAGTATCTAAAGCACAATGACGTGATGTGGATATTTGACTTTTCATTCTCAACATGGACAATTTTGTTCTGTGTGTAGGCCCATGTTTTTGCTGTAAAGTTATTGGCCAAGGGCAGTATGGTGGTGCAGTGGTTAGCACTACTGCCTTGCGATGCCTGGGGCCCTCTGATAAATTCTGGGTGCTATCTGCATCGAGTTTGTATGTTCTCCCCGTGTTTGGCTGTTTTTCCTCCAAGTGCGCCAGTTTTCTCCTCCAGTCCAAATACTGGCAGTTTAATTGACCTGGAACAAAAAGGGCCCTGGTGTGAGTGTGTACTGTACTTCTCCGTATTTGTGTCCCACCCATGGTGTATCCTGCCCTGCGCCAGTTGCTTGTCAGTATAGACTCTGACTCCTCTGTGAGCCTAAATTAGATTAAGTGCTTAGAAAATGTATGATGGATGAACTTACAAGCATATTTGATACAACACAAATTTTATTCTATATTTTATTACAATATTTGAGAAATATTTTAATTCACATACAGTAAATAAGGGATTTACTGTAGGACCATAGAGTAAGTGTTTTCAGTGCCTGTATACAGTGTAATTATATACTTTTAATCCTTTTTTCACAATTTTTTAAAGCACTTAAAAAATAGATGGTTGGATGATTAGTTTTGCAAAAGATTTGTTACCCTCAGCAAACTCATTGCATTATTTCTATTAGGAATAAAACCTCTTAGAGATTTATTTTTTATTTAATCTTTAAAGTTTATTAATTTTGATTTTCTTCACAATTCTTTAACATAGCAACATTAAGTAATGTTGACCAACATTTTCTGGGAATCATGGGCCTATTAATTCTGGGGGAAAAAAATCCAAGAGCATAGAATTCTCACAAACAAGCTTCCTAAAAATATGTTAAGGAGAAAGTTCAACCTGACAACACACAAAAGTCTGGACCAAAAGTCTGGTCTTGAGCTATCCAAAGAATTTATATTTTTAAAACAAATGTTTACACAAGAAGTATTTCTTAATTCCATTTCATAATATACTACATGAAAGCTGCTAGAAAATGCACAAAGAAAGGCAATTTATTTAATGCACTTAAATTAAAAAGCATTAGCTCCTGGCATTCAGCCATGGTATGCTATTAAATTAGTACCTTTAATCAGCTGTATCTTTCTTAGAATTGCTTGATCCTTTAGGGATAGCTTAAGCAATTCCCTGTTGTTTCTTTTTAGAGTGATATTCGCAACGATAGATTAAAAAAAAAAACAGTCTCTAAAAGAACCCTTCAGATCCACATGCTGTCTAGTGCTGAGAATCATTTTAATACATATTCATGTTATGTTAATGTTTGGGAATTCCATATGAAACAATCAGCTTTGCAGTACCATTTGCAGAGACCAGCAACTTAATACTGTCAGCGTACAGTGAAAATACAATGCTAATGAAACAGGAAACAAATATTTGAAGGACTAAAGCTGTCGGCATATGAAAAAAAAAGTTAAAAGTGTATGGCTGTTTATCTTTCTGTCAATATGCACTAAATAATATATACAGGGCTACTATTCCCTAGTTATCACAAAACATGCAAATGCTGAGGAAGAATAAAAAAAATACATTAGAAAAAAACTGAAAAAAACACAGTGATCTGATCATTTCAGATATTCTTGAAATGTCACTACAAGCTATTGTAACGAACAGTTCTTTCCGGACCCTATGCGGACGACACAGTCCGACGGAGTGGGGAAACGTCATGCAGGAAAACGGGGCTGAAGACAAGGGGGCGTGTCCAAGGTGCGCTGGTGCACGGGGGAGGCGTGGCCGAGGCGAACAATCCGAGAGTAATCCATAGAGTATCCAAAAACACACGAGAAAGTCCAAAACCAGGAGATCCATCAGAGGAAAGAATTAAAAACCACGAAGGCCGGGTCGGAACCGGCGGACGGGGAACAGGAACGGGAACAGAGGTTAAAACCTTAACGGGACCAGGCGCTTCCAGGTCCCGGACTCGCACGATATGGAAATCAGATGCAGAGCCCGGAAGAGCGTCAGCGCCTGGCTTTTAAGGTGGGCAGGGAATGGGTAACAGGTTCAGAGAATGAAGTCGTTAGTGAAAGGGCTGGAGCACCCTTAAGGAGGGGGGACTATAGTCGTGACAGTACGCCCCTCCTTTTCAGGGCGGCTCCGAAGCCCTAAGAAAAAAAAAGGGAGAAAAAAAAAAACCGATGGAATCCAGGCTGCCAGGGTGCCGTCCGCGGGGTCCAGGTGTTGGCTCTGCATTCTGTAACGAACAGTTCTTTCCGGACCCTATGCGGACGACACAATCCGACGAAGTGGGGGAACACTGGGGAAACGTCATGCAGGAAAACAGGGCTGAAGACAGGGGGGCGTGTCCAAGGTGCGCTGGTGCACGGGGGAGGTGTGGCCGAGGCGAACAATCCCAAAGAATAATCCATAGAGTATCCAAAACACAAAGGTAAGTCCAAAACCAGGAGATCCATCAGAACTCGGAATTAAAACCACGAAGGCCGGGTCGGAACCGGCGGACGGGGAACAGGAACGGGAACGGAGGTTAAAACCTTAACGGGACCAGGCGCTTCCAGGTCCCGGACTCGCATGATACGGAAATCAGATGCAGAGCCCGGAAGAGCGTCAGCGCCTGGCTTTTAAGGTGGGCAGGGAATGGGAAACAGGTGCAGAGAATGAAGTCTTTAGTGAAAGGGCTGGAGCACCCTTAAGGAGGGGGAACTATAGTCGTGACAGCTATAGCATTCAGAAACTCTCAGACTGGCAAAACAATCATTCCTGTAATCTGTTTAGAATAATCTGCTTCATGGGCAGATGAGTATATTGACCATAATCCAGTATCTGGTCTCTTTTTGTCATCCACAGAGATTATATATTTTTTAGAGCTTTTGGTAAACAGAAAAGAATGATGTGAGTTCAGTAGTTCACAAAGAATTTAAAGGTCCTGACACGAAAATATATTGCTAAGCAATTTCAGAGTGTTCCTGGTGGTGAAATTATTTAAATTGCTAGTGAAAAAAGAACAGAGATGATGGACATCACAGTACAGTGCATTTTCTTTCTGTTGCCCTCAATTTACAGATTTGTTGAATCGTCCGGTTTGATCTAAGGCCAGTCAAAGGCTTCATGTGCGTTTCCTTGTGTGACTTTTCAACACATCATTGTACTAGTTCAGTTTCTTGATTTACACTTTTGAATAGAAATAATGTGGTTTGTTCTATGTTCATAATCCAAAACAAAAACTGTAAAGCCTATAAAGCATCAATAGTGCTACATGTCTTTTCCTTATTGATTCTGTGGTCACTTCGCTTGCAAGGAACACTTTTCTTGTGAAGAAAATATTGCCACTTATTCATTTACAGTACATACCAGAAAGAATTTAACAAATATTCTCATCGAGAGTGCATGGTTTTCAATGCTCTATGTATGAACAGTACATCTATTTAAAGAGTTACATTCAGTGTATTTCTATATATGGGATGTCCAAATGCATTTATCCCAGGGAAATAAGTATTTTGAATTTGTGTTCTGATGATGCCAGAGTTTTCTGAAGACAGCTAATCATTCCTCCCTGTATTCCAAATCACTTTTCCAGCCTCAAGTTTGGGTAAAATATCCTTATGTCCTTTTCCTGACAGGGTAGCAACCATCCCATGACACTTGATCTCTTTGATGATGATCATCTTGGTTGAAACTGTGATGTCCTATGTGTTTTTTTAGTTGTTGAGGTTGGTAATCTTTCACTTCATATCTTTGGAGTATTTTTTGTGTTTCTTCAAGATGGCATATGGAGTTTCTTGCTTCTGTGTCCAGCCTCCTTTAACTCTTAGTGACAACCAAGATGACATCCACAAGTTTATGTAATGTTATTAGGCTTTCATTCATTCCAGAACACATTTTTGTACTTTTCTATTACTTTAATTAATAAATGTTCAAAACTTGTGTATACTTAAAAGCTTTCAGCTGCAGTCAGTCAAGAGCAAGATTAGTTATGGAGGCAATTGTCTGTAGTCATACCTGCCAAGGCTGAAGAGTTTGAGATAATGATTTCAGCCCCGAAGAAATACTGTACTTGTGAATACATGACCACAGCTCACATGACATTAATTCAAACAGTTTGCCTATAATCTATGTCAGCGTATGAATATTTGTATTTACCTGTATGTGAATTAAATAAAATCTAAAACAATAATTCTATGTGAGGGTTAAAAGGAAATAATCAGGACTTTAACAAGTACTGTGGGTACAGTATGTTAATTGTAAAACATCTACTCACTTAATTTCTTAATTTTTCCCCAATACTCAAAAGAATTAGATATTAATGATACCACTCAACCTGTGTGGTGTTTTCAAAATCTCTCTCAAAAATGCTTTTCCTTGTTGACAGGTTTTTCCTGTAAACCTCCTGCTACTAATTAGGTCTGTCTGAAGACCACTAAAATACAATACATTTTAACTGGATATATTCAAGCTGCCTCTAACTAAATTAGACAGAAAAAATTTTACTGTCTACTTTATTTAGACAGTACTAGCATAAAGTTCGTTTGAAAAAAACAAAACATTCTCAATCCAATTAAACTGTTAAATTGGTCTGAAATGACTGTTTTATGTTCAATAACCAAAACATTTAAAGAAAATAATTGATCATTGCATAATAACTATAATTTGTATAAACACTTTCCCAAAGACGACTTGAGTATTCAATTTAAGATTATATCTCAAAATAACCTTAGTGCCATAAAGGTAGGGAAAGAGTCATATCATTCAATTTGTGCAAAGAAATTGATAAGAGCTACAATCTGACTTTCATAAGGCATCACATTGGATATCATATCATAAGGAGTGAAAATGGATTTCTTCTGCTTACTCTTTAAAGATTGGTTTTATCAGAACCTGTGTGTAGCAACACAGAAAAGGAAAAAAAACCCTCTTGGCTATAGAACCTAATGTAGGCAGATGATCTGAACAAAACTGAACAGACATTGAAGTACAATCCTTGAATGACACCTTCTTTCTGCATGATTTCATTTTTCAATGCTGTTATATCACACACCAAAAAATGATAGCCACTCCAATATTCAAAAGTAGTTCTAATGAAGTACTGTAGTTCCTAGATATGATAAAGCAGATTACTGATAGGTGATATTAGATGTGCAAATTTTAATCTAATGAATTATGCAGAGTGGAAGCAAGTGTTCTAATTTTCATAGTTTAGACTCATCCATTGTTTCCTTTACTATAACATATCAGTGTAACAATAAGGAAATCTGTCAAGGAACCTATACGTGGAATAGGAGGATCCTTATGCATGACCGGAATCCCACAGGACGCAGAGTAGCAAAGGGACAATCCAAAAGACAAAATCCAAAAGCTGGGTTGATAAGGGAGGCTGAGGGTCCGGTAATGAGAGATATCAAAAAACAATCCAAAAGTGAAATTCCAGAAGGCGAGGTCAAGAGGAGGAAGCAGAAGATTTGTAACAGGGGATCAGTCGAAAGGTTTGGAAACACACACTGGAGAATACTATGAAAGGCTTCTCAATAGTGAGCATGGGAAGATGTGCGAAGGGGGTTTAAATACTGAAAGGAAAGGGGTGTGGTTGGATGATTGGTTAGGGAGTGAGAATTTGAGGAATCTGATGCATGTGAGAATGTGATGGGTTCAGTCAGGGATGAGATTGTGAAGCAGCGGTTCTGGGAATGTAATGTCGTTTGCGAGGGAGAGTGTGGAATGTGACAGGGACAGAACGGCGTTTCCGAGTTAGAGTGTGGGGCGTGACAAAATCCATTTTCTTGAATTTTGGAATTGAGGAATTTGTGAGAATCCATTGCTTTAAACTCAAATAGACAACAAACTGCACATTATTTTGATTCCTCACAGCAAATTAACCACTTGTTTTTGACTATTGCTATCTAATTACATTATATCCTTTAATGCAACTAGGTTTCTTTTTTGTATGCATTACAAAATACCAAGGCCAGCATTCCCAAATTAAAAAAAGAAACTAATTATTTGCACTTACACATCAGAAAATATACATTTCATTCAATTTGATTGTTAAATGTTTCAACTGGAGCCATGTCATAACTGTGCATACTGTATAAAGAGTGTTTCAGACAGAACTGGTGGCCTTCTGGAGTTTCTGTAGGTTACTGTGACTTACCTTTTGATAGTATGCTTTTCCATTGAGCGGTCACAACAGAAGATTGCAATTTCAATTGACTTAGTCTTACAAGTTAAGATCTTGCATTCTGTCTTGCTATTTTTGAGACTGGTGTCTTGAACGCATGTGAACATCATAAAACTATGACTGTCAGTAGTCTATAAAAGATAAAAGTCTATACTGTAATAAAAATGGAATTTATTAAACCCACCCATTCTGATCCATCAAGATATCAGCTGACTGTGCCCTTTCCCCTTTACAGAGGAGCTCACTGTCGCTGACGGACGATACTTCGGGATCAATAAAGTCTTATCTATCTACTCACCTCAGACGTTCCTTCTCTTTCTTACGAAGCCTCATGTCTCTGTGGACCACCTGCAGCACATGCTCAGCCTCCTCTTCCGTCAGGCCTGAAAGATCCAGCTTTCTTCCCATTGTTTCTGGCAGATTTCAAGCGTTAGGGTTTCACACACTGGGGGGGAGGGAAAGGCAGAAAACACAATCACAGTCGTTGCCTTTGTTGCTTTTTATTCATGTACATTCTTCTTCGGATGAAAGAATTGGGGATTTAAAAAATTAAGCCATTGATTTTATTTTGAAGATATGATGTGCGCTTAACCCATCCACATATAACAACCCCCTGAGACCAGGAAATACTGTTGTTACTTTTCTCTGAACTACTTCTAAGGTTTTAATATCCTTTTTGTTGAATGGTGACCAAACGTGAATATACAGTGGTTTAAAAGAAGTCTTACTAGCGTATTGTTTGAACTCCCCAGGATTTAAATTCCACATTATTTACTATAGTACATACCCAATTCTTACATCTGAGTTTTTATTGCTTCCAACATGGTTTTGATGAGGACATAGAAAAAATCCACCCAAATCCCTCTTGTGTAATTTGCTTCCTGCAGATCAGAATCACCCATGCGGTAGATTAAATGTATCTTCCTTCTAATTGCATGAATCACTACGAACTTACTAATATTACATTTCATTTGCCAAGTGTCTGCCCAATGATTTTCTTCTGTTTGCAAATCTCTTGCTGCTGTTTCAATTCGCACATCCCACTATTCTTTAGGAAACTAGTTAAATTTGCCGATGATAACTACAGTATACCAGAAATTAACCAGAAATTAGATAGGGGATATACAGTACTACAGATCAACAGGAATGCTAGTTCTTAAAATGGATTATGCACCGTTTCCTGACTCACATTCCTTACCAGTACAACGTGATAACAAAAAATGGAGAGAAATGTTTAGTTTCAATATTTCAGTCTGAGAAAAGCTAGCTGGGGCATCAGATTTTAAAGCATTTCATTTTAAAGCATTTAAAGTATTTGGGTTCTGAAAAAGCAACTCACTCATAAAATGTCACTAAATCTAAGGTGATATGTTTGTATATGTACAGTACCTGTATATTCCTAATTCCTAGCAATTACTGTATGTACAATCAGGTATAGTAGTAAACTGGTTACATTTGAGGATACCAAATAGGAGGATTAAGGAGAAAGATAATAACAAATGTTAAGGATTAAGAAACACTGTAGAAACAGCAAAAGCAAATGAAATTCAAAAAGATTTACTTAAAAATGCAATACTAGACTGGCAGATCAAGATTAATGCAGACAAATGCAGGCTTGTGCACCAAAAACAATCTATACAAACAAACAAATCTTTTTAATTAAAAAAATATTTACTTTGACACATGATTTACAGCTTCTAGACAATGAGGGAAGAAATATAAAAGGCAAACAAAATGTTGGAATATATTGTCAAAAGTACAGTATTCAAATCAAGGAATGTTCTACACTGACAAGGCTGAAGGAACGGACCATTTTTAGTCTAGAACAGAGAAGATTACAAGGGGAGCTATATTATTTAAATTCCTCAAAGACAAACAAAGCAAACCCAGGGCACTTCTTCACAATAAACGATGAAAGATGGATCTAGGAACACCAGTGGAAACTACAAAAGCATTTAAAAAATGTATTTGTATAGGGCAGGGGTGACACCAACATTAATGTTTAAAAGAGCTTTTGTTTCAATTTCTTGCACAAAGACATTCACTCTGAAAAATAATTAAAGCAAACAAAAGTATAGCTCTTCTTTGAGTCTTATTTCTTTTTCTTTTTTTTATTCTAACTGCTTCTGACTATTCAATCACAGACATCACTTTTTATAAGCACATTTAAACAAGAGCACCACATGTACTGTACCATTCTTTTTTCTAGTTCACAGTTTCTTTCACAGTTTTTAGTTGCTGGGTTTGCGTCTCCCCTACCAGAGTAATGTCACTTTCTTGCCACCCTGCAGCTAGCGCCCTGACTCATATCCCCTCAGTACACTCTAAGGCTCAATTTAACACTGTGTAAGCATGTCAGTAGCACAAACATTTCTGCTTTTGGACTTCATACCAGCTTTATGAATATAGCGCTATGTGCCCTCTGTTTATAAATCATCCATTTTTACATGAAAAAAAAAAGACGACTCGTAACTGGGTAGCTTTCAGATAAGATCCTCAGGATGACTCAGTTTGGATATGGCAATGTTCCCAAGAGACTGTGACTCTTCTGTGTTTCACCCCATGCTGACTCAAGACAGTCAGTAATTTACCACAGTATTGACTTCAGACAGATCTCTCCTGATGTTTATCCATGTACAGTATATCAGATTAAAAAGAAAACTGTGAAACAAGCTGCATTATCAATTAAAACCACCAACAAAGTAACATTCATCCTCCCTTTTTTAACAAAGAATCACCATGAATGTCCTCCTAGTTGCCAATCTTTAACAACTTCACATCCTTGACATCATAAACAACTAGATTCTCTGGCCCTAAAGTTAAGGTTAGGGGATACAGAGTTGTAGTAGCATTCTCCTTTGTGTCAAACAAGCAATCATCATGCCATTTTTCACAGAATGCAATCCACAGAAACTTCTTAGACCCACAAACTCTGTGTCCCATATGCCCTAGACTGAGCACTCCACTTACAATATCTAACACATTTTTGTTTTAATGTTAAGATTAGTTCTGGACAATGGGCTGCTCATATTTTAAATCCCCTTACATTTAAACATCTGCAAATCTTTTCAGTAATGTCTCAGATTCTGAAAATCAATACTAGCATGTCTACAGAGAAATTTCCTGATCGTCTTAAGCATTCTACTTTCCATATCAGTAGACTATCCCTACTAGTTAAAGTTATACAAGCTTTGAAAGTCAGGAAATGGAGACCAGCACCACTCATCTTGATGTCCAATGTGATGCTTATTCCATTCAATTCAACACACAAATAGAGTTCACATGAAGCAGAAACCTGTGAGCATACTGTGAACTTAATAAAATGTTTTTATTCAAGTGGAAAAGAGGAAATGACATTTGGAAAGAGTCCTACCACCAAAGTTGGTGACAAGATTCTGGGAGAAGTAATTCAATGACAATGGGAGCAACAATGAAAAGCACTGTCACTACAATTATTGATGAAGGGAGAGCTGTGGGCAGCATTGTCTCTTCATAGCTTCAGGGTACTGGTCCTAAAGAGAATGTTGCAACACAATAATAGTTGTTCACAAACCTATGAACATCTGGTTCATATAATTCGTGGAACATATTGACTTTAATTTTCTTTCTGTACCAAAAATCTCGCCAATTTGCTTGTTGTATGTGTGACATTAAGATACACACATAAAACAGCTCAAACACTGAGATCATGCCTGGACTCTTAACATCAGATTTGCAAAATTCAGTGCTGTACATGGTACAGACATCCAACACTTGATGGAAGGTAGGAACCTTTGTTTTTAATTTGGACCCTGACATATTCAAATTACATGTGAGGAACACCAAAATGGTATCTTTCCATCCATGTAACACTGTTCAATTAAATCTCTTGTTCTGCCTAATACTGAAATATTGATACTATCAAGATTAGACTATTACAATGCTTTGTTTATCAGAATATCTCCTATGATATTCTATCCTTCTGTATGTCCAGAGTCTACAGTTTGTTCATAAAATGACTTTGCCTATTAACACATACAGTACTGTAACACCCAAACTGTAAATTGCAGTGAAATTTAGATAGGACTTTATGGTCTTGTTTACTTGTCACTTATTAGGTACTGAATGGTGTACTGTAGCTCAAGGTTCCTTTAAGGACATGTTGCACAACATTGTCCATTAAGTGGAGATCTGCTGGTTAATAAGACTGTAGATGGCTAGGCTCCTGCACAGTGAATTTAAGAGCCTTCTCAAATGCAGCATTTGTGGAAGTCACTGCTGAAATCCTATGAAATTTATTGTATGTTTGTCCATCCATCCATTCTCTAATTTTTAATTCAGAGATACAGGGCAGACAGGGCACATCCCAACAAGTAACAGTCACAGAGTGGATAGGATGTCAGTCCATCATAGGGCACACACAGACATGCATATATACACACCAGAAACAATATTATCAAAAGCCTATTAACCTACCAGCATGACTTTGGGCTATAAACTAGAGTTCCCAGAGGAAACCCACACATATACTGTATATGGGGCAAACATACAGTACAAACTCCACACAGACAGCACCCCAGGAATTGAACCCAGAGCACCAGAGGTGTAATTTTGTAGTTTTGGCACTGTGTTGCTTCCTAGATTTTTGTTACTAAAAAGGTATTAAGGTTAGCCAAGAAGGTAAACTTCAACAGTATGTCTAAAATATATGTCTCTATGAATGTATAACAGAATTATCAGAAGACTCCTCACAGATCTAGGGTATTTTCTTTTTAATTGCTAGCTGACTTGGCTATCCTGCAACAACATCTGCATGGGAGAAAATGAAATAAGTAAGTATGCTCCTCTTAGGTGCCCTCCTCCAGAGCCAGCAGGCATCCAGCAAATCACAGGACCCACTATTTGCCAGAAAGTTGAGAGGACCTGACCAGCTAATCACATCCCTGGGAAGTAAACATATATGCCAATTGATTTACGTGACCACATTTCAATGAAGTCCCCTTGAAGGACAGAAACAAAACCTTACTTTAGCTCTTTTCACTTCATTTGTTCTTCTTGTTTATACTGTAAGAACATTCAGACTTGCAAATGAGACAAGTAGATTTGGCCCATCTTGCTTTTTTGAGCTGCGTTTCATGAGAGACCACAGTTTGGATCTCAACCACCTGGCTGAGTACCATCTTAAGTGAGAGCAGGAAATTCTTAGCTAGAACTTGATGCAGTAAACAACTCTCTTTTCAATAGATTAGAATATGAAAATACCACCAGACCTCAGTGATTCACTTTATTTTAAGCTAACCCAACCCATCTACCAGTTTTGATAAGATTACCCAATTCCGATGAAGGTCCATCTATAACACTGAATATTTTATTGTTATTTCCAAAAAAACACAATAATCCCTTTCCATCTTATACTATTCCTCCCCTAGACTGGTTTGAGCCTCTTTCCTGATTGGTAAAAAAACTGTTCAATGCTGCATACTGTATGTTCTCTCTTTGCAGGAACCTGTTAAGGTTATTTTCAATACTGTACATACAGCAGCCCCTCTCCACCATTTTTCCATTGTTCCATAAAATCTTTAGCATTTAATTTGGTAGTCGTTGTTTCAATGATTCCTAATATATGTCATACAGTAGTTTCCTCGTATGTAAGAATCAATGTGCTATGTGTAAGCAGTTCTTAGTGATCCCAGTAACACTGGCCTCCCATGAGTATCCTGTCCTCCAATGCTCCTCCAATGGTCTGTAGCTCCTAGTAGTAGTAGCAGTAAATGCTCCTACAATGTATGCTCTTAGCTATTAAAAAGTAATGTCTCCCTAGTTTTCAGTTCATCTTGTCCTGCCTGTGCAGGTCCCATTTGTTCCAAAAGGACCTTTGTCTCTAATAATTGTGTCCCCTATCACTATCTTACTTTTAACGGGGGGAACAGGCTCCAGGGTGGGTATATCTCCCTCTCTCGTCTGACACATTCAATCCCATTCTCCTGGTGTGCACACAGTCACAGTTACTGTAGGTGTGTTTATTGGTCTCTGTAGCTTTGTTAACTTAGCCTTGTAGCAGTGGTTAGGAGGCCAGTCCTCTAGCATGTGGATCTGTTTTTACAGATACTGTATTGTCTATCTGGAAAGTACAGTACATCCTGCAAATGACACATTGCAGTGACCTTATGTTCTTTCTTTTTGTCTGTTTAAATGGCCTTTAAATCCAGCCCAAAGCTTAGGTATTAAGGTAATATTTGACATATGAGAGTTTATTTTTAGTATTATTATGCGATTTTGTGAGCTCTTTCGATGCAGTTTAATAGCATGCACATATCACTAACATAACAGAATGATAAAAGCAAAACCCAAAATGCATAGCAATGAAAACTGAAGCAATGAAACCAAAAATAAATTATACATGAAAAGAAAGGTCTGTTTTTTTTTTAATATTGAAAGTCAAGTCAGCTCTCAAATTGTGATTTCAACACTGTACGTAGCAAATTTTAACAAAATCACCGAAAATAACAATTTTGTAAACCAAGAACCTATTGAAAGCTAAAGAATTAGAGTATGAACACAATACAGTCTTCAAGGAAAAGCCAAAAATAGCCAAGTTACAAAGTATCTGTAGAACAGGAACTTTTACAGCGATGCCAGAAAAAGTATAAGATGTTACTGTATCTAGAGTGGATTTTCATGACTCTGAAATACTCATCTGACCTCAAATTGCATTTTTAGTGTATTCTTCTCAATCTTTAGTGAATTTGATATATACAGTATATATACTTTATTGAACAAGCCAATATTTTCTAACCACAAATGGGATATTGTATGGTAATACAGTAGCTTTCATAAAATAAAGTATAATGCTTTATGGAAAATAGAGCTTCAAGGAAATAGACTATGTGGAGGCTATTAGTGTACGTTACCAAAAACTGTGATACAGCACACTTGCTTCATATCCAGGAACATTACAGTAGGTGTAAACAGGCGATGACATTTTTTGTTTCCTTCTGAGATTTTAACTACAAAACCGTATAGTAAAAGCAAACAGTACAAGCGCTGTAAAACAATGCTAATGTGGGTCCACACTGTTCATTATAAAACTCTTAGTACTGTCAATTGCTTGTTTTGAAACAAAACAGCTAGTAATCTTTTAAATACAAAGTTTTTACATGGTAGTGTCAAGTAAGCTTCATTTTCCAGAAACTACTCCCCACTCTTGAAGTTCAGTACCCATTAAATCCAGTCAGAAAAAGTAATCGAAACCACTGATGTTTTGTAACTTTCATTTATGGTAAATTGTTAATTTAATCAATCTTTTTATTATCCCTTTTTTACATGAAAATATCACATTTTTCATATCCTCCAGGAGAGACATTTTTCAGAAACGAAGAGCTAAATCCATATTTGTTATATTCCTTGACAGCTCTGGAAATGAGTCTGATTTTTTTTTTTAAATATAAAAGTCAGTGCTGGAAAACATTAAGAAAACCAGAGATCTTTCTGTGCGGATGCAAAACCAAATTAAGGTCAATAAGTGATTATTTTACTGGAGTTTAATCTGCTTAAATAAATTACCTCAGAAAGCCCTAATTTTATAAAATCCAAATAAATAAGACTGAAAACAAAAGGTTATTCTTCTGAGTTTCTGTTTTTGTTTACACAGTCTTGCATCAGCTGTTCAAAGGGGGACAGGGTGTATAAAATTGGGTCGGTATTTACTGCACGATAAGACTTTCATACAGCTCAGACAAGAGTGAGCCTAATCTTAATCTTCTTTCCCATAACCATCTTGAGAACAAAATGTAGATTTTTATTTCCACATGTTGTAAATTTCATTTTACTGCGCTGGAGGAAAACACTGCCAGGGCTGAAAGGCACAGTATTATAAGAACAAAAACATGTGTGGGTGGGGAGAAAGGTTGTACTTCACTACTGAAAACATTTAGATTTACCATGTAGTTAATATTTATGATGGTCTATTGATGTGCATATTAAGGACTAAACATTCAAACCTACCTTTTAATTTTGCAGGGTTTAAATTACCAAAAGGCTTTACTTTAATTACTAATCATGATCACCACAGTCATTGAAAGCTGTACAGTATGAAAAGGGAAGGCCAGCTCTAAGTAAACGGAACATTTTGTGCAGTTTTTCACCCATCTATTCATTTTCTGACCAATCACGGGGGAGCTGGAGCCTAACGCAGCAAGTAACAGCCGCAAGGTAGGATATACTGTACCCTGTTAGGGGATGCCAATTCAAAGCAAGACACAGTGTGATGAAGTACTGTAAGTCGTCTTAAGCTTCACTGCAGTAAACTGGACACACCCGCCTTGACTGACTGATTGGACTCCTGGGGGATGGAATAATTTCCCAGGTGGAAAAGGCCTCAGCTGATTAGTTCTGTGCTTAACTGGAAATTCCTCAGGAGCAGCAGCAGTCAGCACATCAGCAGCCTGGTGGAGAGGGGATAGGGGCTGTGTCTAAGCTCTTGTAGTTCAGGGAGGGAGCCTGTGTTAATTTGACTCCTGTGCTTTAACACCAGCAGCCAGCTGACAGTCCTACTGTACATCCTGTTCAGGTTTGAGAAGTAGGAAAGAGATAATAAAGATTTGCAAGGATTTTGTTAGGCATTGGACTGAGTAAAGATGGATGGATCCAGAGAGAATTTAGTATTTTTTTTCTAGGGTGTATAGTATTCCTGGTTTAAACTAAATTATTTGTAGTCTTTAAAGTGTTGTCAATTAGGACTATTTGGAGTGCTGGGGGTAAGCAGACTAGTAGGTGTTGGAAGAGAAACAGCAAACATGAATTTTCCAGTTAAGGGAACACTGGTTGTGGAAGGGAGAACCCAGTTGAGTCTGTCAGGGATACCAGAACAGGAATGTCTTTGGACTGCAGGTAGAAACCAGAAAAGCTGGAAGAAATCTACATCAAAATAGGGAGAACATACCAACTCCACGCAAATAGTACCCCAGGTTTGCAACTGAACTCAGGGTCCATTTCAAACTTCAGGGTTGGTGCCAGCATTGTGAGGCACCAAAGCTACCCAGTTTTTTTTTCCATTTGAATGTAATTTTACAAATGAAAGGATGACATTCAACCTATCTAGCTTTTGTGGTTTCCAATAACTAATTGATCCCATCCAGCCATTTCTTGAAAGAATTTAGAGAATTGGCTTCAATTACATGGTTAGGCACTGTAGCATGTTCCAGACTTTGTTCCCAAAAAAATTGCTAAATCAATATCTTTTCTATTCCTTAAAAGCTCTGGAAATTAAGCTGACTTTTTTATAGGTACAAGTAGTGGTACGTAAACAAAAAAGAAGTAGGTGAACTTAATTATTGTAAGACAGTGGTCAAATGCCCAAACATGAAAGTCTAAGAAATTCTAAAGGATGAGGACCTGAATTAAAGTCAACATATCTTTTTTAACTGAAGTCTAATACACTTCAATAAATTATCATACAAAGGTCTGTTTGTATAAAAAGTCACTACCGTGTAATAAACCACTTATTAACTGTTTAATGGGTGTGCAAAAGTGCAGTGCTTCTCTACCTGTATTTCATCAGAATTATATTACATATTAATGGTTTGTATTTTATTGATATACAGTATATCCAGCTGTAAAACTTGAAATATGATGCAATGTTTCTTACTGAATAAGCTGACAAAAAGGAAAAAGAGACCAATAAACGTACAGTCCCATGATATACCAAGTACATCAAGATAAAGACATTATAAGAATAGCATACAGTATAAACATACTAAATCCAGAATTGGTAACTAATCACCAATTGCCAGCACTGATGTGACCAATAATTTAATATTGAGAGATTTAAATGTAGCCATTTTTTAATATTGTTGATTGTCAAACAAATTTACAACCAACACAATATCAGTGAAAAAATGAAAAACTGTATAGAACAGAAACAGTACAGAATACCAAAGCTGTAATAAAAAAAAAATTAAAAAGTCTACTTCTAGTGTTACAAATCTTATATACTGTACAGCTTGTTGCTGTTTTCTAAGCCTCTCCTTCTCAATGTACAGTAAAACATAGACTGAGCACTAAAGACCCATTTGGCACTTCGCCTGGTATAGAAGGTGACGTCATGACCTTGGAATCTGGATAATGATGGATATTTCCACAGCAGGAGGCCTGGCCTTGTGGCTTAGGAGAATTCTCTGCTGTGAACATACAGGTATACCTGCATGGGTACAGCTCACCAGGATAAATGGACTGAATAGTCTGTCCCTGTTTGTAACCTTTCTTATGGTCCTATGTGTAGCGGCAATGCTTGTTAATAAGACAGAATTAAGTGTTGCTGTGCTTTCCCAAATGAGGCCTCATCTCTCTGTTCATCTCTGTGGTGCAGCCACAGAGAAGCTATTCATGCAGGCTGATTTAAAGATGTTTTCTTTTGATAAGGGACAGCTCCCAAATGAGGATGCACTTAGCTAAGCCTGGCTATCATGATCAATGGTCATCCATTGGCGCCTATCTGTCTAGGGAGTGCCAGATGGACATCTGGACTGCATTCCTAAGTGTCAGGAGTAAGTGACTCATATCTCACCTTGATCAACCAATCAGGGACTGGTAGGGCCGAGTAAGCCACGTGGGACTCTGACGCCCATGGAACTTTCAGCCAATGAACGAGCTGAAGTTCCTCCAGGTAAAAACAGGCAACACAGAGGGCCTGAGAGACTATTGTGGACTTTTCTGAAAGGAAGAATCTCAAAGGGGAATCCCAGGGGAAGGACATTCTCGCAGCGCGCCTCCTGACCATCCTGAGACTCAGCCCGGACAACCACGGAACGGCCAGTGTGTCCGAGTGCCAGAACTTTCCTTTGTTCTAAGAGTCTAGAGCGGAGGTTGCCAGAGAGTAACCAGAGGATCCACCCGAGGTTAGCATCAGCAGCAAGCCTCGTGAACAGGTTGGAACTGTGGACAGCTGAATCACTATTCAGAACTAGCGCTTCATCAGGAACGAACCGGTCCTCTTCCTGACCTGCTGGGACCCACAGTCATCTTTTCTCCTGTGCACAAACTGTGCTAGTTAAAGCCAACACTAACTAGCCAGTCAGTGAGCATCAGCAGCGCACCGTTGCAAGCCGCACAGCACAGCCTGGCACGGAGCCAGAGAGCGTGGATTGGACAGCTTAGAAGCCTGCAACTGTTTCTTTGATCTGAATCCCCAGAGATTGGATGAGTATTCAACTTCAACGCATTTAACTCGAGAATCCAATTGTTATCCCAACCAGTTGATATCAATTTAATTCCTAAGAGTTATGTACTTGTTTTGAGTATCTAATGTAGAAGTTATAACCAAGTTCATTTATGAAACGGTCTAAATGAATAATATACTGAACGTACAGTGCCTTGCGAAAGTATTCGGCCCCCTTGAACTTTTCAACCTTTTGCCACATTTCAGGCTTCAAACATAAAGATATAAATTTTTTATTTTATGTGAAGAATCACCAACAAGTGGGACACAATTGTGAAGTGGAACGAAATCTATTGGATTTTTGAAACTTTTTTAACTAATAAAAAAATGAAAAGTGGGGCGTGCAAAATTATTCGGCCCCCTTGCGTTAATACTTTGTAGAGCCACCTTTTGCTGCGATTACAGCTGCAAGTCGCTTGGGGTATGTCTCTATCAGTTTTGCACATCGAGAGACTGAAATTCTTGCCCATTCTTCCTTGCAAAACAGCTCGAGCTCAGTGAGGTTGGATGGAGAGCGTTTGTGAACAGCAGTTTTCAGCTCTTTCCACAGATTCTCGATTGGATTCAGGTCTGGACTTTGACTTGGCCATTCAAACACCTGGATACGTTTATTTGTGAACCATTCCTTTGTAGATTTTGCTGTATGTTTGGGATCATTGTCTTGTTGGAAGATAAATCTCCGTCCCAGTTTCAGGTCTTTTGCAGACTCCAACAGGTTTTCATCCAGAATGGTCCTGTATTTGGCTGCATCCATCTTCCCCTCAATTTTAACCATCTTCCCTGTCCCTGCTGAAGAAAAGCAGGCCCAAACCATGATGCTGCCACCACCATGTTTGACAGTGGGGATGGTGTGTTGAGGGTGATGAGCTGTGTTGATTTTACGCCAAACATATCGTTTTGCATTGTGGCCAAAAAGTTTGATTTTGGTTTCATCTGACCAGAGCACCTTCTTCCACATGTTTGGGGTGTCTCCCAGGTGGCTTGTGGCAAACTTTAGACGAGACTTTTTATGGATATCTTTGAGAAATGGCTTTCTTCTTGCCACTCTTCCATAAAGGCCAGATTTGTGCAGTGTAAGACTGATTGTTGTCCTATGGACAGACTCTCCCACCTCAGCTGTAGTTCTCTGCAGTTCATCCAGAGTGATCATGGGCCTCTTGGCTGCATCTCTGATCAGTCTTCTCCTTGTCTGAGCTGAAAGTTTAGAGGGACGGCCAGGTCTTGGTAGATTTGCAGTGGTCTGATACTCCTTCCATTTCAAGATGATCGCTTGCACAGTGCTCCTTGGGATGTTTGAAGCTTGGGAAATCTTTTTGTATCCAAATCCGGCTTTAAACTTCTCCACAACAGTATTACGGACCTGCCTGGTGTGTTCCTTGGTCTTCATGATGCTCTCTGCGCTTTCAACAGAACCTTGAGACTATCACAGAGCAGGTGCATTTATACAGAGACTTGATTACACACAGGTGGATTCTATTTATCACCATCAGTCATTTAGGACAACATTGGATCATTCAGAGATCCTCGCTGAACTTCTGGAGTGAGTTTGCTGCACTGAAAGTAAAGGGGCCGAATAATTTTGCACGCCCCACTTTTCATTTTTTTATTAGTTAAAAAAGTTTCAAAAATCCAATAGATTTCGTTCCACTTCACAATTGTGTCCCACTTGTTGGTGATTCTTCACATAAAATAAAAAATTTATATCTTTATGTTTGAAGCCTGAAATGTGGCAAAAGGTTGAAAAGTTCAAGGGGGCCGAATACTTTCGCAAGGCACTGTATGTCCTCTTGATATATGTAACACTTCGTAACTGACTGAATAATATCTTTTGTATTCTGATAACCTTCTCGATAAGATCTGTTAGGTTTATATGCATATTTTATGTATTAATAAATGTATCCTCGTGTATTAGTACCTGTGTGTGTGCGTTGTTTGAGTTATATCGCATGGTTGGATTCTAAGGCCATCAAAAGAATCATTTTGTGATTTACGGCTACAATTAATAATTGTCCCCGTAAATGCCCAAACCCTACAGAACTGGTGCCCTCAGAGAGCACACTACATATGAGTTTGCCACAATCACAAACAATAACAACTTTCTGGATGGAGGTAAAATGTGAAGCAAGCCTGTGAATCTGACAGCATCAAAATGCTTTAGTAAGAATAGGAATAAACTGAAGAATCACAATTGACATAAACATTTACTAAACGAAGCAAATAATTACAGAAGCTCTATTAACAGGTACTTACCAGTAGGGCGCATATGCTTATTGTTTGAAATGGACATATCTGTATAAATCTCTGCCTATTTATCTTGTTAAAATGTGTGAATTGTAGTCCATCATTTCAATAACCGAGTTAGGCATTTCTGTATTCAGTAAGTACAGTACACTTTGTTGTATGACTTACGTTGCATTGAAATCACAGTGATGCCAATATTGTAAATTTCAAATGCTGGGTGAGGAGTACCAAATCAGTACCAAATGTATCAAATCACAGATAGAAGCAACTCCTTAAAACACCACCTCTTTATGGATTTCTGCTAAAACTGGACTAACACACTGTCAGAATGAGAAGCATCAAAGTCCATTCTTTTCCTGCCAAAATATTTCACAAGACCCCAGAGAGTCCATGTGGATGAAGAAAGCAAACATGGGCCTAATTTTACAGGTTTTTCTGTAATACAGAAACCATAATGAGTTGAAAAATATGACTGACAAACCACAAAGGAGAAGCAGCTTCACCTCTGCCAGCCTATACATTTCATGCACTTTTCTGAATACTTAATGTGCATGTGTAACTAGCCCATTTGCATTTAGATTTGACAAGAAAACATTAGACATTGCTCTTCCAGCTATTTCTCAGATTGAAATCACATTTGGGATGAAAAAGAGGAATCTAAATAAAAAACTTTTATCAGTCTTAGTTTCATAAACTGTTACACAATAACATGCAATACATCAATATATGTAACTATTAATTATTAATATTAATCCATTAATATTATCTTTGAATGGTCAGGAAGCCATTTCCTACTCTGTGTACTCTTACAGCACATAGGTGTTTCTTGCCTGAAGATCCGAGTATTAATCTATTGGAAGAATTTTCAATTAAGAAATAAAAGAGACATCAGCAACTTTTCCCTGAAACATTCTCATAATTCTTGCAACTATCAGGAAGCTAACCTTATAAATTGGCCACTTTAATTAAATTCAGTCTGATTATCTAGGCATATCAAAATATGCAATATATAGCACTAAAAATATGAAAACATTTACAGCATATTTGTATATACTAAACCCAAGATAGCAAAGGAATGAAAGGAAGCATATTTTTTCCTAAGCATACAAAGGTTTGTTAATGTGATCGCTAATAACCATAATTCTACCTGCATTCAGTATGGTGTCATAAGCATTTTTGTTTTTACCAGCAGGTCAAGAGTCTTACGTAGCTGCCAAATCACATGAGCTTTTATCAGATTTGGATTGTTATTTCTATATCTACAGTATATATAGCATTAATGCATCGAGTCTGAGTCAGTGAACCACTCAAATATTGACTCTACAGAAAAGTGGCTGGAAGGAAGCCACTGCTGAGAATTCTTTGCAAGAAGGCATTTGACAGACCGTGAAGTCATGTGGTAAAAGATTCTCTGGTCTAATGAAACACAAATTGAACTCTTTGGCAGCAATGCAAAGCGCTATGCCTGACACACACAAAACACAGCTTATCACCTGTGTAACACCATTCCTACCCATGGTGATGGTAGCACTATCGTATGGAGGTCATTTTCAGCAGCAGGGACATGAGCCCCTTTCAGGATAGAGGGAACAATGAATTGAGCCAAATACAGGTCCTTGAGGAGACTCTGCTTTAGTCAGCAAAAGACCTTAGACTGTGACAAAGATTCACATTCTAACAGGACAATGACCCCAAGCATACAGCGAAACGGACACTGGAGTGTCTTGTTCTTGACTTGAATCCCATTGAGAATCTGTGGAGGGTTTAACTTGAACTTAAGGTCCACCATCGCTCCCCATCTTGACAGAGCTTCAGAAAATCTTCAAAGAAGAATGGGGAATACCCAAATCCAGATATACAAAGCTGATACACATACTGTACAGTATACCCAGAGAACATACTCAAAGAAGTACAGTAAGTGCTGCAAAAGATGTTTCAACATTTTATTGACTCAGGGCTGTAATTATTTCAATAAACGAATAGTTTACTGAACAATTTCTCATACAGAAATATTTTGCCACTTCAATATAATTGCTCGGTGACGAGAGAATACTTTATGAGGTCACTGTATCTTAAAGTGCAATAAATTATGTTAGATATGGAGAATTTATACATTTAACTAATTTTAGGTACAGGGATCCTACTCTGTCAGCAATTATTTTACCAGTTCATCTTGGGAACATCTAAATAATTGTATGATATCAAATTAGGGCTATACAAAATACCATATATGTCTATTTGGTAAAAATACTTCAGTCCCTTTTGCTATTCATAAACATGGCTGTTGCAGACAGCAATAGGAATAGACATATTGCTGTTGTAAGGGAAATGCAGAATAAGGGTGGTTAATGTCAGTTTTAAGGCATGGAGACCAGAAGCAAATAAAAATGCAAAGTGCCTTGTGTATACACATAGAACAGGGATATGTACCACCCCATCTGCTGACTGTGAGGTTAAAAAATGGCTCTTATTTGACCTCATCATGCCTATTTTCTTCATGTTCACCACTACAACAGCCTGTTAAACTGATGAAATTCTCACACCACTGCCTATTTATAGCACAAAGCATATTGATGTTCAGCTTCGTTTACAGATACAGTAGGTAAGCACTATTCTCAACATATTAGAAAACAGGCATTCTGCTCTACTGTATGTACCTTCATTTCAGTTTACTGTATACTACAGTATACAGTATACTACATTTTGTAGTGATGTCTTTTTCCTTTAGTAAACTTCTCATTCTCATTCTCAAGGCATTGTTCCCTTAAAATGAATGATTTAATTATTTATGTATCATTTTCCACCTGTATTTTAATACTCCATTTAATTTTATGGAGTGCAACTGCTAATGGCTTACAAAACACAGATGTGTCTACCTCAAGATCCTCATCTGAACAGCACAGCTCCACAGATATGTTAATAGGTATTTAAGTATTGCTTCTGCCCTGCACTTTTGTGAATGTCAATGTGGCTCTTTCATATAGAACATCATACAAAGCGTTGCTGTCAATGTAGGGAGCTTTTGAGGGAAAAAGTCATTAATATCTTAATTAGTTTTTTAAGATCTACTGAAAATAAAGTTTTCATTTGGGGAATTCTTTTATTTACTCAGGCTCCCTTGAAGACACTTCTAATTTAGATGTGCCAGAGACACTATCTTGAATTGTCTTCTTTACATGCCCCAATAGATTATTTGTTTTGAACTGATGAATATAAATATTTCAGATTTTAGTGTGAAACCTCTGAGGGAGCCTAGTTATGCCACATTTTTATTGTATTTCTACTCATTTGTTGTGGATCAGTTTTCTTCTTCTATGTCCACTGTTCCGAACACAATTTTTCATTTCTCACACTTGGTGTTTCTGTTTAATAATGACACTGGTTGTGGTCCCTCACAAGAAGAGAAAGAGAACCGGTTAGCAGGCCTCAACCTGGCTGAAAAGATGATGGTGCTTTATTGCGAATCTCCATCTATCACTGGCTTTTTTCTGATATTGTTTACAGGGAACATTCTACCGCCTGGACTCGTGGTGCCAGAATGCGTGGGTGGACATGATAGAGGCATGCAGTGCTGCTCCTGAAGCAGTCAGGTCATTGTTACACCACACTTCAAACAATTCAGTGCAATTCCACTTACGCAACATTTTAGTGGGAAACCTGTAGGGGATATCTTCTGGAGAAAAATCTGGGAGAGCAACAGAAATTCTTTGTTCTGCATTAGATTTACGTTAAAAAAAGGTGTTGAATAAAATGCATTCACTTTCAAAAGCAGTGCAAAAACAATTGCATACTCACTAACAGCAAACCACGTCAGACAATTTTACAGGTTTTGCCCACACACATTCAAGAAAAACAGCTTAACAGACGGCTTGTTGCAATATGTTGTAACATTTAAAAAATATTCAAATATGTCAAAGGTCTAATCAGACAAAGTGGCGTCAAAGGGCTTTGTCAGGGTTCTTCATACTGTACAGTATATATTCGCATCTTAAAAGCACACTTTTTTATTTTACATGGTCCTGTTGATATGAATTTTAATAAATAAGCACAAATGCTTATCAACATTACTTAAGTTGGGACAACCCCCAGACACCTGTTTAAAATAAGTACAATTATATAAAAATATATTATTTCTTAATGAGATAGCATAAATTCTAGTCAGGCAATTATGGAAACCATAATAAAATGTGTTCCTTATTCATTTGTAATTTCTATGCTAGCACATGTACTGTATACTGTACATGAAGCTGTACTTTGGTATATTTATTTTGGGTTCGAGGCAATGCAATTATTTGTAGTCTTGCCTTTACTGCTTTCCTAAGCAGTGGTTCTCAGTCCTGGTCCTGGGGGGGGGATCTTGGTGTCCTCGGGTATTTTCTGTAACCGAGTTCTTAATCACAGGCTAATTGATTTCACCACTCTACTGAAAGTCTGTTCTTAAATTTGCTTTCTGCTCTCAAAACGTTGAATGAGACTAAATGAGATTGTTAGCAAGCCTGTACCAATACTGAGTTTTACAAATGGCCCTCATTCAGGTGTGTTAGATGAAACACTGATATGATTAATTGGATTGAAGTAAAAGATAAAACATTCACCCGACTGTGGAAATGTTTGATATATTATTATTCCTAAATGTGTCTGTTCACCATAAACTAGCTTAACATGATACTTAAATAATAACAACAAGACACAATTACAGTACAAGGAACTGCCACTGGTGATACAGATGATACCAACTTTTAAATGGATACCATGAGGCAAAACAGCAGTGAAAAAATCTACCAAGTCACCAAGGCCTCTTTCTTCTCCATTACCACAAGTACTTCAGGGACAACACAGTCATGTTTGCTCAAGGAAAGTACCTGCAAAGCTGAATTTATACAGGGTAGGTGCTGTGATAAATTGCATTGTTCAGACTTCCAAATGTTTGCCTCTGACTTGGCTTTTACAAAGAGAAAAGTACATCTATGCTACTGACAACATGAGGTTAAAGATGGTACATATTACAGAAACTGAGTAAAATTCTGGACTTAAATTCTGCTTTTGATGTCATAAATCATGGCATTTTACTAGACTGTGTGGAATATTTTTTATGGATCACTGGCTCTTCCCTTCTTTGGTTCAGCTCCTATTTGGCTAACATATCTATATACTGTATTTGTATACTCTTTAAGGAACAATAATTTTTTAGTAGGCTCAGATTTATAGACTTCATGCTTTTTAAAAAAATCAGTAAAAAATATTTGAGTGATCTTGAAATGTCTTACTCCTGAGTCTGTCTAAACTCATAAAGTAAGTACAGTGTTCCATAATCATTCCAAGGTGTGCTGTGTATTTTAGATCCTGTGATCTTGAATACCACGATTTATACAGTATTTCTATTTCGGTTCAGTTTTAATATGTACAGTACACAAGATCCTGGTACTTAAAGATAAATTTAAAACTTCTGTGAAAATGATTTCGGTTACACATTTAAATTACTGTATTACAAT
The DNA here is from genome assembly GCF_059453375.1 of Lepisosteus platostomus. Classification (NCBI taxonomy): domain Eukaryota; kingdom Metazoa; phylum Chordata; class Actinopteri; order Semionotiformes; family Lepisosteidae; genus Lepisosteus; species Lepisosteus platostomus. The sequence continues at coordinate 43,836,018 of NC_142618.1, forward strand.
CCTAATTGGAACCCGTTTGTACATTTAATACATGTTTAAATCAAATGGGTTCTTTGGTACTGTCCCATTTCTGTGTAGACACCTTTACTATTTAGCAAATACACGGTATATCAAAAAGAATGTATATCAAAGGGGCTCTTAGTCATAATCTGTTAGAGGATATCACCTTGTTATTCTTATGTGTAAGATCTGTAATGTATTCTTTATTTTTTTCAAAACATTAGTTCCTTATTGACATAGGATTTAGTTATTAATACACATACAATAAACTAAAATCCACATTGTTTTTTGGAACATACAGTAAGCAGGCAAAATTCTCAAAACAATTGTGGTTTATGTATTTGCTGCAAAGGAGAAATACAGTACAAATATTCCCATGCCAAAGAAATCTCGCATAGCATAAAAATATGATTATACATTTGCCAATAAGTATTGCAACTTGGCAGCCTCTTCTTCTGCAGGAAACAAAACAAAGGGGGTTAATTTTATTGCATCAATTTTAAAATGTATGTAATGGGGGATAGGATGTGATAAAGTAGGGAGAGTTGCATTTAAAAAGTAATATTTCTGGGAACACTTTTTAACCTCCTGTTGGAACGTGCTGACATTGCCGTTTTTCTAGGTCCATATATACTGCAAATGCTGTCATGCTGTCTTAGATCAAGTCAAAACAGATTCAGTCCAGTCTCAGGCATCTACACTTTCTTCTGTGGGTACACAATGCATAGATACTACCCATGTTGCATGGTAGACAACACCCACATTCTGTATGATGCAATCAAAGCCTTATTCTACTGTACTTGCTTCACAATTGCATAAACCTGGTATAATTCTAGGAAAATTACTGTATTGGACACCAGTTTGGCTTTTCTACAACATGCTTTTTTTTCTTCTGATTCTATTGCACCGATAATTAACCTTATTAGTTAATCATGTCGAATGTCTTAAGAGTTTAATAACATTAAGTTTTAATACAAATAAGAGGAGATTTTGCAGACCATCTAGGCCTTCTGGCAGTTATTAGCCAATTCAGCTGAGATCTCATCTAGTTGTTTCATGAAAGTTGCCTGTGTACTGGCTTTCACATCACACTGGGTAGAATGTGCCATATTTCCACCACCTTTATATGTACTGTACAGTAGATCTACAGTAAGTAAACTAATGAACAGCAGTTGATCCAGCCACTTACTAACTTTGAGACTTTATAATAATGAATGTTTTTCACACATTTGTGTAATTCAATTCAATTCAATTTATTTTTATATAGCGCCTTTCACAACAAGGTTCCCCCAAGGCGCTTAACAATGCAAGTGACCATACTGTACATGTTGTGAATACAAAACAGAAAAGACCAGAAGAGGAGAGGAACCAAAAACTCCTTAGTAAGGAGAAAAAAAAACTCTAGGGGTCCAAGGTCAACTGGCTACCCAACCCCTTTGGGCATGCTAACATTATACAATTAAAAAAAGGAATAAATGAATGAGGGTATCATTGAACTAGTACAGAGACAATTACCACCAGATCCCATGCAGATCAACTCCATGTGCTACAGATTTTACAGTTCAGGTCTCCAGTGTTATCAGGGGACATGCAGCATGTTTTTTTACTTGTCTAGTCTTTCTTCTGCAGAGACAGCTGTACTTGACACCTCTATAACTCTGTGTGAGCTACAGGAGGCATGACAGTACACCATAAAGCGTAAATCTCCTGGCAATGATGGAGTCCCTCATGAATTCTTTTGACCAATCCTGTTCAATTTTGCGTGATTCATGTGGCAATGGTGGCACGGTGGCACAGAGGTTAGCATGGCTGCTTTGCGCTGGGGCCCTGGGTTTGTTTCCAAACTTGGGGTGCAATCTCTGTGGAGTTTGTACTGTATGTTGTCCCCATGTTTTCCTATGTCCTACCACATTCCAAAAATATACTGGTGGGTTAAATGGCTTCGGGGAAAACTGGACCTTGTGTGAGTGTGTGTGTTTGCCAGACAGACAGGAAGAATGTAGTTCCCCCACTTAGTGCCCATTGCTCCAGCTTCCCTACAATCCTGAATTGGAAGAAGCAGTTAGAAAATGGATAGACAGTGCAAATCGCCACAGAGAAATATATCTATATATATATATATTTTTGGAGATATGTTATATCTCTATTGAAGAAAAAAGTTTATGGTGAAAGATAATGCATTTTGTGCAAGCTATCGGCATGATCTGCCCCTGTTCTGTAGTATAATCACATGCTGATAGAGCTTTCATCCAGTTTGAATGGGAATATCTGCAGTAAAGTCAATTCTGCACTAAATCTTCTAAATATCTTTGGGTTAGAGTTTCACTCTAGCCCATGTACAGTATATGCTATTACGCCCATTAAGAAACAAACTGCTCTTTTAAACCTTGCTGTGGACTCAGAAAAAAATGAGTCTGTTTCCAAATGACAGACAAACGAATAACCAAAATTGCCTAAATGATTGCTTTCCCATTATGTTATGGAGGAAAAATTCCTCCATTTCCCGTTATGGAGGGAAATCACAATCCAAACACTTTTGTCAAGCAAATCCTTCACAAATGTGATTTAAAGGTTAACTAGGTTTTTAACATAAGAATGACTTAAACACACATAACTAATCCTTAACAAATTAATTAATTGCTTACACTTATATAGTGCTTTTCTGGACACTTCACTCAAAGCGCTTTACAGGTAATGGGGACTCCCCTTCACCACCACCAATGTGCAGCATCCACCTGGATGATGCGACGGCAGCCATAGTGCGCCAGAACACTCACCACACATCAGCTATTAGTGGGGAGGAGAGCAGAGTAATGAAGCCAATTAATAGATGGGGATTATTAGGAGGCCATGATTGGCAAGGGCCAATGGCAAATTTGGGCAGGACACTGGGGTTACACCCCTACTCTTTTCGAGAAACGCCCTGGGGTTTTTAATGACCACAGAGACCTCAGTTTTATGTCTCATCCAAAGGACGGCGCCTATTTACAGTATAGTGTCCCCGTCACTATACTGGGGCATTAGGACTCACACAGACCTCAGGGTGAGCGCCCCCTGCTGGTCACACTAACACGCTTCCAGCGGCAACCTTAGTTTTTACCAGGAGGTCTCCCTACTGACCAGGCTCACACCTGCTTAGCTTCAGTGGGCTGCCAGTGGGCTGCCAGTTGTGAGTTGCAGGGTGATATGGCTGCTGGCCAAATGACAGGCATTTCTGCCTGATATTGACCCCCAGTTACAACTAATCTGATGCAAATAAAAGGAAAGTCAAATGACCCTAAATATGCCCTTGATGATAATAATAATAATAATAATTGCTTACACTTATATAGCGCTTTTCTGGACACTCCACTCAAAGCGCTTTACAGGTAATGGGGACTCCCCTCCACCACCACCAATGTGCAGCATCCACCTGGATGATGCGACGGCAGCCATAGTGCGCCAGAACGCTCACCACACATCAGCTATCAGTGGGGAGGAGAGCAGAGTAATGAAGCCAATTCACAGAGGGGGATTGTTAGGAGGCCATGATTGATAACAGCCGATGGGGAAATTTGGCCAGGATGCCGGGGTTACACCCCTACTCTTTTCGAGAAACACCCTGGGATTTTTAATGACCACAGAGAGTCAGGACCTCGGTTTTACGTCTCATCCGAAGGACAGCGCCTGTTTACAGTATAGTGTCCCCGTCACTACACTGGGGCATTAGGACCCACATGAGCCGCAGGGTGAGCGCCCCCTGCTGGCCCCCCTAACACCTCTTCCAGCAGCAACCTTAGTTTTTCCCAGGAGGTCTCCCATCCAGGTACTGACCAGGCTCACACCTGCTTAGCTTCAGTGGGTTGCCAGTTGTGAGTTGCAGGGTGATATGGCTGCCGGCCAAATGACAGGCATTTCTGCCTGATATTGACCCCCAGTTACAAATAATCTGATGCAAATAAAAGGAAATAATCTGGACTGAAAAATGACCATAATTGGAGATTCATACTAGGTACAGTACAGTATATGATTCAACATCTAGAATCTTTATACTGTACAGTTAGACAGTTTTAATACAAAACAATATGTTCCACCTCCTCCTTTTTCACTTGTATTGCAATAAAATTGTCCAATAATTTCACCAGTCCAGATCCACAGTGTGCATTTATTATATTTGGCTCCAACTTCATTTATTCATCTATCCCACAATTCTAACCACTTCTTCCAATTCAAAGACAGAGCCTATTACAGCAATCAACAGGCAAAAGGCAAGGTACATTCTGGAATATAAGACAGGACATTACAGGGCAGACACACAGACACAAACACACACTTAGGAAAAATTTTCCCAGTAGCCAATTAACCTGCCAGTATTTGGACTGTGGGAGGAAACCAGGACACCTGGAGGAACACAGGATCCCAACTCTGCTAGGCAGCAATGCAAACCACTGAACCACTGTGCTGGTTGACATATTCAATTTCATTTAATTTGGCTTAGTAGTTTCAGGGTCTTAACATACAGTACTGTACATTATGTCCCTGCCTTCTGTTACAGAATATTCACGGGAAATAAGACCAACCATATTGTAGATACATGTAAGACTACTGTTGGACTACATTATGTTCCTCCAAAATACTTAAATGTAAACTATATATATTTTCCTATATATGTAAGCAAATTATTTATTACTAATTGAAACCCAGGTATTTTAACTGAAAATAAGGTCACATATTTGAATTGATCCAATACGTATTAAAATACCATATGTATTAATACGCAAAAACATAACCTAAGTGACCTTCGTAAATATTAAATTTCATGTAAGACAGGTATTTCACAATTAAGAATTTAGCGTTAAGAAAACCAAAAAATGCCCAAGGCTGATAACGGCGACATTTATGAAACAATTAAACCATTTAATGACCCAAACACATAACCCTTTAGGATGTTGCATTTGTCAGCTATTATTACGCAGACAGCTATATTTGAGGTCACATACTACAAGAGACAAAACAGTACACCATACGGACATACAGTATAATGCAGTCAATGACATATGATACAAATGTTCATCATTTGCGTTATCTTCTAGGTATTTTGTAGTAAGCATAATCCGCCTTCCTATGGCTCTACTGTCATATTTATATAGAATGCAAAATATCAACCAATTGTTTATCTAACTCTCTCAAGTACTGTAGCAATCTGTAGCTTCCCATCAAACGATTAAAAATCTATACAGTATGTCGTTTCAGTGAATACACATTCGCTTGATGAAATGTACCGCAAGAAATGTACTGTACTGTATATCGCTAGTCTTCTGACACGAACAAGTTAATACACCTTAATGCATCTCCTTGCAGTTGCTTCCAAAGAAACACCAAAGCCGTCACCTTCACTTCACAATTTCACTCGCTATGCAAAAGTCGTAACTTACAGTACATAAATGTAGTAGACAGATAATTCTCACCAATCCAGCCAGCTACAGTCCTCCCGCCTCCTAGTTGCCTTTTATCACTTAACAGAAGGTTGGTGAATCCAGTTCAAAGTTAAAGAAAACGAAAGCTGATCATATAATGTCAGGTTACTTTAAATGTTTTTGCCAGTCTCGCACCAATTCTGCAGTACCGCCAGGATAAGCAGCACTGTACTGTAGGCAGTCAAGCAATTTCTATGAGAGAAGCCGCTGTCCAACTTGCGCTTTTTTTATTGTACATCCAATTCGCTTCTGTCTAATCGCGAGGGACTGGCGCTGTGCTTGGATTTTGTGATCACTGTTATTCCCGTCGTAATTTTGAAGCAAGAATAGGAGCGGACAAGCTTGCAAGGATATTTCTCTCAGGGTCGAGAGCTCCACTGGCTGATTCCATCTTCTGAATGCTGTCAGCGCCTGAGCCTTTTTACGAAACAGCCAATCAGAGGCCGAAAAGCCGAAAATCTGATACACTATTCAGTTTTCTCACACATATGCATAGGCATAGGACTTGTTAAATTGTCATTCCGCCTTGCATTTCGATTTACACTGTGTTTAAAACCAAGGAAAATGAAGAATGGATTTGCCAGACTGGCAAATAAAAAAAGGCTCCACACATCAAGCTGTTGCTGCTTAAGTTTTTATGGAATTGTTTAGTGTCAGTGAAATTGTGTAGTGTTTAATAAGCAATTATTTAATATTTGCTAATGTACACCCTTCCGTAGTTAAGAGTTTAGTTTGGAATATACAGGGTTCCCAACAATTTTCCAGTGATACATAGTTAACTGTTTTCTTTATCTGTATCACTTAATCATATGCCATACAGTACATCAGGATATTTTTCTTACCATTTAAGATATGAAAAATCAGGAAAATAAAAGATTATGTTTAAAGGTGATGTCAATGTAGACTCCCCTTTTATTCCTGGCAACACGGTACTAAAAGGTTTGGACACTAAAGTGCAGTACTGTAGTGAGCTGATTTAACATTTTTAAGATGGACTTGGCTGTATAGCAATCCTAGTCAAGGTGTATTGTATATGTACTGTAGATACTGTACCATATACAGTATATAATAGATATATTGTCAATTTAAGAGAAGGAAAGACACTATTAAATGGGATATAGTGATTACAATTAACAATGTGTTAATTAGCATAATTTACGATAAATGCAGTATATATTCCAATTAAATATGAAATAAAATCTGAAGAGCCTTGCTGCAGACATCACTTCAGGAAACATGTATTTCAACACTACAAAAACACACCCTTCCTCCATGCCTGTTCTTTCAGACGCTGGACACATATCCTGTTGTTGTTGCTTTTTTCTCTCACATCAATCACTCTGAGGACATTTTTTTTTTCTCACACTCCACCCTCATCTGAAACTAAGCTGAAGCTCATACAGAATGTTGGAGTTTTCTTCACTAAGAAGAGTCTGTAATGCTCTGGGCTCATGTGCTTAGTCATGCAGGATATTCTGAATTTTGAAAGAGATTACATGCTAAACGTCTTTAAAGGGACAAAAATCGAAACAGCATATCAAAGAAGGAGTATGTGTGACATATATTTTAATAAGTCCAGATATGATAAAAAAAAAAAGGCTCCTGCCTGGTGAGATATTAATTCTATGGTATTTGCCACAGCATTTCTTTTTAAATTGAGGTATTTGCCTAAAACTATTTTTGTAATCTGAAGTCTTTGTATTATTTTACACATACAAAAATCCAGAAAGACAATCACACTTCCCCCTTTTATATATGATGTCAATAAATATTATGTCAAATAAGACTTTGAGATGAAAACATTGTCACTTTGTTTTGTTTTGTTGTTTTTTTTTGTTGGGGGGGATTTGGAGATGACACCTCAATGAAATCAATCCAAAACTCATTACTTTATAAGTATGTTAGCTGTCACATTGCTTTATGCTACACTATATGGCTTTTCTACTCCAGCAATGTCACACATCAGACAGCAAATAACTATATCTCAAATACTGTAGGTGAGGTGAATAGTCAAATCAAATTAGGGTACTTTTCTACTTTGAGTACCTACTGTAAATATGATGAGTTTTTTTTTCTTCCCCTAGCTGCAATATGACACCATAACTTTTGTTCTGAAGTATGAAAAAGACATAGTGTCTGTGGGTAGATTGTAGGAGATTCCCTTAAATCAAGAATGTTGAGAAACAGTGTGGTAAAACAGTAAAAGCAGTGTGGTGCTGTTGGGCACTGCTTTACACATTGCGAATGGTGCTGCATGGAAGTTTGAAAGCTATGATATTTTTATAAAAGATATAATATTTTGAAACTGAAGAAAAAAATCAAGGAAAGTCCTTATGAAAATGGGGAGAGATACATTAAAAATATATTGAATTAAGATACAACAAAACAGTATGTACTGCATGTAATGAATAATATAATAAATGCAGGCAGGCATACTGTAGGTCAAGTGAAGAACTCCCTTCAGTCAGCTAGCTGGATATTTTAAAGATCACATTCCCAAACTGTAAATTATAGTTGATTTAAGGATGCAAAGAATCTGACACCTTTTGCACAGATTTTTATAGTTTTAATTCTACTAGGCCTGTAATTACCAAATCAGCCTATTCACTTAGCTGAAGCAGTTCAATATTTCTTTGGGGTCTTAAGCAGAAATTGATTTTAAAATATGCATACAGTCTACTGGATTGTGCCCCTAAAGCAGTGATGTTGTGCACCACTCATTAAAATCACTGATGTGTTTGATTGTCTTTAAAGTACTTTAATTATTTCATGATTTACTGTACAGTATGTTTCTTTTTTTCACTGAAATTTATAAGACTCACTAATGAATTCAATCTGTACTTTACAAATAACACATGAGAAAAAATTATTGAAAATTGATCAGCATTGTTTGAAGCTCAATATTTTACCAAATCCCATTTTTACATGCTGAACTAAATCTCGTGATTTAGTGCTGAACTCGTGAGATCAATGATACAGACCTTGCTGTGGGTAATCTTCACCAAAGCTTACCAAATGCTTGTTTAGTTGATGGCTTGTGAGCTGATTTCAGATTTTTCCAACTCACCAGTCCCCAAAGATATGTATCATTTTTAAACTGTTAACATTACATCTCACAGTTTTTGCAGCTGCTTAGATTGCAATTTACAGTAATATATTTCCATATTTCTGTCAATAAATAATTTATACTACCAATATTTGATGCATTATTGAGCACATGGAGTTCCAGTGGTTTGATTAATAAGCATTAGATGGCCTTCCTAAAAGTTATTTAACATAACCTAGATGAAAGGGCAATGGTCTCAAATTTTATACAATGTCAGGCAAAATGGCATAGTGTAAGGAGTATATTACAGACCACCAGATTTGTGTATTAAAAATCATGTAATGTCATGTAATTTAATCAGGAACATATAAATGTTCTCCATATAGATTGGGCCAAGCCATCATCGATGTCAACATCTAAAACTGAGCGGCTAGCTAACATAACATACCTAATGACTGTTTTCTTACTCAACTTAATCATTAATGATATTTACTTGTAGTAATATAGTGTTTATCCATTTAATAGGGGACCCACTTCACTCACCAGTATAATACAGCACCCATCAGCATGATGTGCGGCAGCCAATAGAGTATATCCCAGCATTCCCACTATACAGGTGGAGAAGTAAGAACTTACTTCACTGATGAAATTAAGTAGGGAATTTAGGGAGGCCAAATTGTACAAGCCCGGAATGGAATTTAGCCATGACACTTGGACTAACAGTCAGACTCATTCAAAAAGGGCAATGGAATCTTTAATTTAATTAAGTAAACTAAGACCTCAGTCTCCGGTATCCTGAGGGATACAGTTAGCACCTTCCAGGAACAGGTTGGCTCTGTTATGAAAAGAAAGATCAGGGGAGGAGGAGAAAAGATTAGCTTTTCCCAACTCCAAAAGTTTAAGTATTCCTATGGTTAGAGGTGTAGCTGGAAGGTGGTATCCACAATGCTGACAGCTACCTGTAGGTTGGGATGGTTTCAGGCCTAAATAAGATTTTCTGTCAGGAACTGAGGTGCTTAGCATCCCTGACCAAACAGGGTCAGCTGAATATAGTTACTCTGCTTGTAAAAGTGATTAATAGTGGTTAAAGATATTACCCATTAAAACCAATTGTTATACAGTATATCTGGTTAATGGTTTGGTTTGAGGCTGAGGGAAAGACAGGGGTACTTTTCTTTTCTGTGTCTTTTCACCAACCCTGAAGCTCTCTGGGCTTATATGGCCTTCAGACACCGTCGCTGAGTGGAAGGGACAGGAAGGGAAATGGCACCAATGACGTGTAGTTCCACTAAGTGCCTAGAGATAGCTGCTAGGGAAATTGACCTTACAGTCAGGCGATCAACATCCCAGTAAACATTGCATCACAACGAGGTTGTTACTAGCAACACTACTGATAATCATCATTATTTATAAATGCCTATTTTTCATGTTTGTTCAAAAAACATTCACTGTGTTCACTTGGTCATTGCCTTTAAAGATTTGGAATACTTACAGTATATAAGGTCACTCACAGTCCTCTCTGTTAAAGATGAAAAAGGGTCTGTTCCTTCAGCTTGTCATTGTAGGACATCTCCTTTAGCCCAGGAATGTATCTGGTTGCTTTTCCCTGGATGGATTCCCAGGCAACTATCTTTTCCATGAAATGCATGATATGATATTTTTATGATATGATTAAATATCATCTTATTCGTGCATTGCACTATTTTAACAAAACCTACACTAACTGGATCCATTAATTACATCACCCCAGCAAAGCATTCACCTCACTCCAGACTCTCCATCTGGCCAGTGAAGCAATCTGTATGTAGCAAACCACAAAGCAGGGTCAAGAGTCCTAAGCAAAACACAACGTGGGAACACAGTTGCAGATCAGAGCTAAACTCTATAAGAGAGTACAGAACACTGCTCGGTCTGGAACACTGCTTAAATAGTCTGCTTCACCAGGAGGCAGGGAATGTGGTGATTACTCACTGGTGAAGCAAGCTTCCTGATTGTGTTTCCAGAGCTACTGACCTTACTAACAGGTGGAAGGGTTGTGACCAGCTTCCACAGCAGAACTAGCCTATTCTGCAGCTCTCTCCCAAGGACGGGCTTGATAATAGGTGGTCCTCTAGTTCACATTACATCCAATAATTGTTTCCATATATGTACAGTAGTAGAAGTCAGAGTTATTGGTATATAATTATTTAGTTTGATTTTGCCACCCTTGATATGGATGAGCACAACATTAGCAATTCCCCAGTCTAATGGTACTGCCCCAGTCCTGAATGATTTTCATCAATAGCTTCTAAATAAAATCTGTTTCCTTGAGTGCACAAACTAGCACTCCATGAGGTCCTGGAAATGTTTCTTCAGTGTCTTCTACGCTAATATTGTTTAATAACGAACCTTTTCCTTCTGTTACCTGGGGCATATTAGTATCTTCTTTCCTAGTGAGCACCTGAGTTAAATACTCTTTTAGTACATCCTCCATTCCTCTTTCATTCCCTAGAATTTTCCCTCTGTTTTCCTTGAATACATTTTATATACTCTTTTACTGTTCCTTAGCTTGTATAACACTTATTTATTTTAGCCTCCACTGCAATATTACTCTTCATCTCTCTCTTGGCATTTCTAATATGCTTTTTCATTTCTGACAGCAAATCATTATGCTCCTTTTCTTTAATGGGATCATGTTTTGTAATAATTTTCTAAAATGCTTCTTTATATTATATTTTTCCTGAACCAAATTTGTTACGTTAGATGAACAAAATCATTCATCATTAAAAGCATAATGATTATTAATCATTTTGGATACTGCTTTTAGCTATTGATTTACTTGCTCTTGAGAGTACTGAATAATGTGAATTGTGTCACACATACTGTAATAATAGAGAACGTGTAGACGCATCAGCGCATCATGTCCCTTTCAATTAACGCTTATCAAATTCAGGGACACAGTGGCCTGGAGCCTCTCCCAGGAATCATTAGGCACAAGGTGGGATAAATTCTGGATGAGATATTAGTCCATTGCAGGTCACACACTGACACAAACATACTGTATGCTCACACTAGTGACAATTTTCCTAGATGGCAAATAACCTCTGTGCTGTATGTTCTTGGACTGTGGAACAAAATTAAACCACCTAGAGGAAACCCACACAAACACAGGGGAGAACATGTAAACTCTATACAATTAGCACCGCTGAACCCAGAGCCCCAGCACTGCAAGGCAATAGTGCTAACGAATGTGCCACCCAATTTGTAGACAATGAAAAGGATATGCTATATAAACCGTACAGTGTATTACATTAATATTTAACTCTGGTATTTGAACTGACAGCATGCTTCAAGCTCTGAAAAGAGAAATTCTATATTAAACATTATTAGTATTAGTATTAGTATTAGTATTCCATCGGTTTTACAGGACATGTTATGATTAAATATTTTAAAGTGTACACTGCATTTTATTAATGCATATGGAATTTTCAGACATACATTTTTGCACATTTTCTCTTTGTTTGCATGATTAGCAACAATGATCATTTTCTTGTGCTTACAGCTCTAATTTAACAGTATAAAGTAAGCCTCTTTCTAGATTAGATTAAGATTATTTTATTGGCCAAATACAATTTCTTGTATTTAACTTGTATTAGGAATTTGTCTTTTCACATACCCCAGCTTGCTCTCCATGAGACACAGAGACAGGGAGAGAAGCTGGGGGTCAGAGCACAGCATCAGCCATTTATACGGCACCCCTGGAGCAGATGGGGTTAAGGGCCTTGCTCGGGGGCCCAGTGGAGTAGGATTTCTCTGCCAGCCGTGGGATATGAACCAACAACCTTCCAGCCTTAGGCACAGATCCTTAACCACAGAGCCCCTCACCACCCCAGGGACTATTCATTTTAGTTAGGAATCCTTTGTTCTAAGAAAATTCCCAGAACCTTATATTTTCCCATCCACAACAGTGTATTTTCTGATGTTATTTTACTTTTATTCAGTGAATTGAAATAAGTGCTTTTTGGTCATACTGCCCTTAGGCAAAAGGCACTGTGCACCTGCTGTCTGCATGTCCTCCACAGAGAATGTTTATTCACCTGTTACTCTGTGCCTGCCGGTACAGAGCAGTTGTGTTGGCTTGGATTAGAGGTCTGCAGATATGATTTCTTTTGTTTGATTCTTTTTAAATGCCATGTATTCTTTCTGTAAACCATGGACCAGTTTTAACTCCTGTATGTAAAATTATTTTCCTACAACATTGTGAGATTTGCTGCACAGACTAGCTGTTTCAATAACAATATTGTGAAAACAGTAGGGTATTGGTAGAGAACATAGCATGATGTATTTGAAAAAGGGCATGCAATTATTTTGCATTCACATACTGTACATACTGTAGACTCTCAATTCTTGGTAGTTCATGTGCATTAATAAAACATTACATTGCAGACATAACTTCTTCATTACTTCATGTTATGTCTGATATGTAAGCTTGCATTCCAGTAAACTTTGTTTTTGAAAGCAGATGAATGTGTGATTTCTGAATCACCATTGCCAAACGTAGAACAATTTGACACTTGCATCGATATGTTCAGAACCATTATCTGGAAACGTCTTGCTGCAGTAGGTCGGGATTTCATGCCAGATGAGTACCCTGAAACCTCAGCATGAAAGATTTCTACTAGACTGTGGAGTCCAGAAAAAAAAAACTGCTGGAAGTTCTCATTCCTGAGACCACAGAGTCAGTTTGCCCTGTTGTCATGAGAAAGAGAAAATTATTTTTTCCAAGCTTTAAAACAGAACAATCAGCAGACTTGAATCAGTTCTGTCTGGTTTATAGGTTTTAACTTACATTCCAAGTTTGTGGTCTAACAGCCTGACACAAATTACACAACATCTAAGCCAAAACAAAACTCAAAGTATTCTGAATAGTACTGTAATTACAAATGAAAACCTAAGACAAATTGGTTGGATAATGTACACACTCCTTACTAAGAGCACTTGTACATTACCTCTGGTGTAATCAATTCCCTTCCAAACCATACAACAAGCACATTAGCTTCCACCTGAGTTTAATTGTAGTGATTCTGATGAATTCAGAATAAAATCCATTGTTCCTTTAGGTCTCCTCTGCTGGGTAGTGCATCATAAAGTAAACAGTCACCTATGGGCAATAAGGAGCTCTCAAAAGACCTGCAGGATAGAAGAAGTTGTGGGAAGCCACAGAGCAGAAAATAGATATAAAAGATTTCAAAGGCCTTAAATATTTCTTGGGACACAGTCAACACAATCATTAAGAAGCAGAAGTTGTGTGGCACCACTAAGACCTTGCCTAGATCAAGTCATCCCTTCAAAATGGATGACTGACCAAGGCGGAAACTGATCAGAGAGGAAACCAAGAATCCAGTGGCAACTTGGCAGGCTTTTATGTTCAGGACTGGTCAGTGTGTAAATGCCACTATATCCCAAGCTCTCCACAAGTCTGGGCTATATGGGAGAAGCCACTCAATCTCACACTGAGTCTTGTTAGAGGTACTGTATGCAAAACAATGGAGATTGAGGCCATGAGGAAGTTTTGTGGTTTAATGAAACCCAGGATAGAATGTTTTATAATAGAAATAATACAGCACATCACCCACAGATCACCATACCTACTGTAATGCATGTTGGAGGCAGTTTTCTGTTAAGAGGGTGTTTCTTTGTAGAAGGTACAGGGACACTGATCAGGATTGAATGGAAACTGGATGGAACAAAATAGACTGATTATTAAACAAAACCTGCTGCGGTCTACAAGGAAACTAAAATTAGGAAGAAAAACAAAGCACTGTTTTTAAAGTACAACAGCGGTAAAGATCCTGAATTGACCCAGTAAGAGCTCTGACCTCAATCCCATTGAAAATCTGTGGAATGACTTGAAGATTGCAGCCCATTAATGGTCCCCTCTGACAGAGCTTGAACAGTTATCGGAGGAGGAATGCACCAACATTGCCAAATCTAGATGTTATACATTGGTACAGACAGAATTATGGTTGCACAGTAATTCAAGCAAAAGTTGCATCCATGAAGTACTGACTCAGTGGTTGTATACACTTATCCAATTGCAAGCCTCTTTGTGTTACTATAAGTAACAAATGTTGATTGGTTATTGCATTTACTTCATTTTTTCTTAAAGTGTTATGATATTCTTCTTTGAAGAGATAGAGTTATTTTTTTTTGTTGAAAGGAAAGTACTATATATTGAAATTAACATGTTCAATCCAATGTCTCAATGCACTTCAATTGCACTAAATTTGTGTTCAAATTTAAAACAAACAGCACCACTACCCCTTAAACCCCATGGCATCAGTGGAATCTGCCTCAGATACTTTCTGCCGAACAACCCAGAAGTGAACTACAGTACATCAGCAACAGGACTCCATTCCTTTACCAGAGCCCAGTACCAAGACTCCAGGCATTGGAAAGCTACATAGACAAGGTAAAGAAAGGCCAGAATCTAATCATGTTAGGAAAAGGCATGCAAAGGTTCAATCAAGGTTTATCAATGCACTAACAGAACAGCATACAGCGATGTTGTCGGCAATGAAATGCTTGATCCGGACGCTCGTTAAGAGGGAAAGCAGAATAGAAGGACAGATGTTTATAGGGATTAGGTTAAGACTGTAATACAATAAATTATACAATTGCTATTTACAATACAACTACAGATTGTGCAAAAGTAACATAGGATAGGAGGTTTTGTTCATGTGTGCAAAGTGACAGGAGTGCACCAGTGCACCCTATCAGTTCAAGGTGCCCAGCGAAGCTGCAACATCTCTTTAGCCAAGGCAAGCCAAAATTATCCAGCTTTACCGCTGTGAAAGACCCAGATCAGTCATTCAACAACAACAATAAAAAAAACTTTCAAATTGGAAGTTCGCAAGTTTGGGATTTTTCATTACCTCTAGTGGCTCCATTGTACACATTTCCAATGTAGTATTTAGACTTCAGCTGCTTTTCTTGGCACTAAGCCAGCAAATGCAACAGTTCCATTAAATTTGATTGAAAGCCATTTCCTCCAGACTGGGAAGTGTAAAGGAATTAAGCCTTGAAGAGATGTCTCTGCCTTTTCAGTTTTGTCTTTTCAGTGCTCTCCCAGGCTTAGAGATTAAATTTATACAGTAACTGGCATTAATAACTCCAGTTTTAATGTTACTGCATACTGAATAAAGCCATTCGTATCTGTGGACTTTTGCTTTCATGAAAAAAGAAATCTCATTCTCAATACCACCAACATGATTTTTACAGGGGGAATAATCTAACATAATTGTAGTTTGAGAAAAACTGGAAAGCAACAGGCACAAAGCAGGACCCTGCACAGGACACCAGCACATCACAGGGCACACAAACACCAGGACCAACTTTCCCAGAAGCCAGTTATCCTACCAGTATGTTTTTGGACTATGGGACGTAATTGGAGCACCTAGAGGAAACCCACACAAATATGGGGAGAACATACAGTACTCCACACTACAGGTCTGGAACTTGAACTCAGCAATACTAACCACTCCACCACCATGCCACAATATAGACATACTATGAAAGTAGTTTCTACTTGATTTCATTATTTTTTATATGTCATTATCATTCAGCCTACTGTGTATGTGCCTTGGGATAGACAAGCTCCACACCTACTAGGTGAGCATTTCACAGGCCTGCTAACTAATTATTTCCCTTATGTCACACAGCACCTCCTGTGTTGGTAGTGCTTGGTTAGAGGACTAGAGGACAGAGAGGCAAGTACACAATGGCAAGTCTCCACACCCACACCCACACCCACACCCACCTCTTCTTCACAACACACTTTAAATAAGGTTTGGCCTGTACCATTATGGATAATATAAGTGTTTTATGTAACACATAAAAATCACAAGACAAACAACACATTAAACAGTAGTTCAGACTACTTGAAGCCCTTAACAATACACAGAACAGACATTCATTAGATCTTCTATACCTGGTTGCCATTTTTACTAATAACATTACATTCTGATAACCTCCCCTCTCAGCATTCCAGCAATGGTATGTCCCTCTAGCTAAGCTTTCAGGCATAGAAGCAGTCTCCTACAGTATGTGTTTGCAACCTTGTGACCTTTCTGAGGACCCCTCAAAACAAATACTATAGGCACTGGCTTCTCCACTCATGCAGTGCTGTTAAGATGTTAGCTGGTGGCATTCTATACTATGCCCTGTTTCTTTAGTGCAGTTTCTATAAAAATAGTGTTCTCTACCTTTTGTTCCCCTCCTTTTCACAACCTGCGTAGACACCCGTGGGCTGAGAAACAAACAGGGTAAATTTGTGAGAACTGACACACTCTGGTGTTTTAGAAAAATAAGTTCCATTAACTCACTTTATCACTCAAAAGCCATTCTTAATCACATGTATCGTACAATACCTCGTAGCCTGACATATCCACACCCCTTGCAAAGGTACAAATACTCTGTCCTTGCAGTTAAAAAACACCCCAGCCTACATTAAGTCTGGGGTACAATCCAAAAATAAGTACAGTAGGTATAAATTAAATACTAAAGAAGCTTTTGGATAGTCTACATACTGCTTTGCACTGCAAGAAATCTGGTTTTACATATGTACTGTACAACATAAACATATTTCTTGGAAGATGTTATCATCAAGGTCTTAACACAAGGTGAGTTATAGTGAAAAGAAAATATGCTTAGGTCAGAAAGGAATTTTTGCTGCTTCCAGTAAACTGCTTATTTATTATCTTATAAACTGATATACATTAATGAAATGAAAGTTAGCATGTTGCCTAGTTATATATTCAGTTCTCATTGCAGTTATATTACTATTTGGGGCTCACTATGAAGACTTAATGTGAGGAGGTCTTGTCCAATATATAAATGTACAGTACCTACATTTATGATCTGAAAACAGTTATTGGACAAATTATTTTTAATTGAAGCCTATTCTGATGGAATGCATACTGTATGTGCAGTTGACATTTTACAAAAAAAAATATATTTTTTGCTATACCATTTCACCCCTTTCTGTGAAATATTTAGATTTATACTGCCAGACTCATTAAGGCAGTTCTGAGCATCATGAAAATTTAACCTCAGTCAGCTGTGCCATGCATTAATTTCCATAGCTACAGAAAATGTGCCTTGTATTATCTTGATACAGTGACTGGTGTTGTTGAAAAGCATTGGTGCATTGCAAGAAAGAACGTTGGTTTACTCTACAGTAGCATTTAGACATACTGCAAGACATACTGAAACAAAATCACTTCCTATGAATATCTGAATCACAGTTGTACTCACTAAATCCCTGGCATGAGTTTAATAACCTGCACTGAATTACAAAAAAACTGCTTTAGAAACAATTGATAATTTTTAATTTTTATATGTTTATATTTAACCTGGTAGCACAGTGGCACAGTGGTTAGCATTGCTGCCTCACGTCACTGGGACCCTGGATTCAATTATTGGCCTGGGCTGCTATCTGTCTGGAGTTTGTATGTTCTCCCAGTGTTTGTGTAGATTTCCACTGGGTACTCCAGTTTCCTCCCACAGTCCAAAGACATACTGGTAGGTTAATTAGCTTCCAGGAGGCCCTATTTGTGAGTGTATTTATGTCTGTGTGTTCCCTGCAATGGATTGATGTCCTGTCTTGAGTGTAACCTTCCTTGTCAAAACTGGATGGATGTTTGTGAAGGGTCTAAGTTCAAGCTGAAATATTATAGTGTTTTACTCTTTGCAACAGCCCTATTAAGATGTTTCTGGGATGATCATGGAATTAATTTTCAGACTAAAGCATTACTCTGGTCCTGCTCTATGTACAGTAACAGGCCTTCTGTTTTTCATTCTTAATCACATTGACAATTAGCTGCCTTTACACTAGGCATAGAAATCAATTTAGCATTTCATTGTCTGTTTTAATAAATAACAGCCTTAGATGTTCTACAAATCAGTATGCTAGTAAAAATAAGGAGACTCTTGCCATATGGTGGAACTGTCAGACAGTGTTTATTAAGCCTTCTTGTCTATGTCATGTTTGAGAAATTTAAGGACATTTTCAAATGAGAAACAAATGTTTCTAACACAATAATATAAATTCGTTTTGAGGCTTCCAAGTGTTGGCAGCCTGTTTCAATTATATGGACTTTTGTCTTCCTATTTTTTGAAACCGTGTGTGTTTAAAGACTGGGCTTCCTGGTAATTCTATGCTAGACAGGCACACCGGGACAGATAAACCATTATGTTTGTGACAAAAATTAATATTCTGCATAAACTATGATGGCAGCTTCACCTGTGTATTCAATCAACCCTTCAAAACAGACTTTTGAACTGCTGCCCTGGTTAAACTGAAACTTGGAAAATTTCAACACCAACCAAAGCATTTTATACTGTATAACACACCAGAAAAGTAACTACAGTAAATTTTAAGCCCATAACAGGTCCTCAATCATTTTGAAAAATATGGCCCATTGAAGAACTGTTCAAAATTTGTCCGGCCAATTAACTCCAAACTTTACAGGTATAATTCTAATACTAACTTGAGGGAAAGGTGTAAACATAGTTCCTTTATGTATAAGATGGCCACTTGACCATTTACTTTTCTTCTTCTTGAAATGGGGATGCACTTAGCTAAGCCTGGCTATCATGATCAATGGTCATCCATTGGCGCCTATCTGTCTAGGGAGACATCTGGACTGCATTCCTAAGTGTCAGGAGTAAGTGACTCATATCTCACCTTGATCAACCAATCAGGGACTGGTAGGGCCGAGTAAGCCACGTGGGACTCTGATGCCCATGGAACTTTCAGCCAATGAACGAGCTGAAGTTCCTCCAGGTAAAAACAGGCAACACAGAGGGCCTGAGAGACTATTGTGGACTTTTCTGAAAGGAAGAATCTCAAAGGGGAATCCCAGGGGAAGGACATTCTCGCAGCGCGCCTCCTGACCATCCTGAGACTCAGCCCGGACAACCACGGAACGGCCAGTGTGTCCGAGTGCCAGAACTTTCCTTTGTTCTAAGAGTCTAGAGCGGAGGTTGCCAGAGAGTAACCAGAGGATCCACCCGAGGTTAGCACCAGCAGCAGGCCTCGTGAACAGGTCAGAACTGTGGACAGCTGAATCACTATTCAGAACTAGCGCTTCATCAGGAACGAACCGGTTCTCTTCCTGACTTGCTGGGACCTACAGTCATCTTTTCTCCTGTGCACAAACTGTGCTAGTTTTAGCCAACACTAACTAGCCGGTCAGTGAGCATCAGCACCACACCGTCGCAAGCCGCACAGCAAAGCCTGGCATGGAGCCAGAGAGCCCGCAGGAGATCTGAATCCCCAGAGATTGGATGAGTATTTAACTTCAATGCATTACAGTTCGATAATTCAATTGTTATCCCAACCAGTTGATATCAATTTAATTCCTAAGAGTTATGTACTTGTTTTGAATATCCAATATAGAAGTTATAACCAAGTGCATTTACGAAACGGTCTAAATGAATTATATACAAAACATATGTCCTCCTGATATATGTAACTCTTCGTGACTGATTGAATATATACCTTTTGTATTCTGATAACCCTCACGATAAGATCTGTTAAGTTTACACGCATATTCTATGTATTAATAAATGTATCCTTGTGTATTAGTACCCGTGTGTGTGTGCGTTGTTTGAGCTATATCGCATGGTTGGATTCTCAAGCCATTAAAAGAATCATTTCGTTATTTACTGCTACAATTAATAATTGTCCCAGTAAATGCCCAAACCCTACAGAACTGGTGCCTCGTGAGAGCGCACTACACTGCTTTTCCTCACATTTGTCTTATGTATCCTTCCTCCATCCTATCTCTTCCTTTGAAGCTATCCCTTGGCTAAATCATCACTCTGCAAAGGGAGATCCTACCCTCCTCATCCTATGACCAAGGGACTGGCCCTCAGCCAGGTGGGTTTAGTCAAATCTTCCCATGTCCAAAACACAATAAACACTCCTAAAAAATTAATTCATGGGTGTTGTTATACAGTATCTTCTACAGTATCCAATCCTCAAGTTAGTCCAATAATTCTACCCAGATTTTCAGTTTTAAAAAAAAAAATAAGACAAAAAAATGGATAATCCACTTGAATATAAATGTATTGGTTTCCTCATTTTTATGACATTATTTTTTCTCCCAGTACAGAGCTGGATGCTTCTCCTTAAACATTTTCAGGCACTATGCATCAAACAACTGCTTAGCCGTATGTATCATGGATAAAGAATATTACTTTCTCATTATTTTCCCCCAACACTTAAGTATAAACCTTTATATGAATATCAATAAAACTGTCACAGTAAAAAAAAGACTAATAAATAAATAGAAAACTCTTACTGCCATTGATCGTTTATCGCAATGCCACTTTGAGGAAATGTAAGAGTTTGAAATGTATCTTTCATTAATTACTAGAAGATATTGCTGATATAATACATTTTGGAAGAGAAATATGTGCAGTGCTAGTTCAATTATAATAGTCAGTTCTTGACAGAGTGGTATATTAAAATAATTAGATTTTTTTCTATTATATTTTCAGGTTTAGCATTTTAATTATCATAAATGTCTGTGGTTCTGCTGCATAAATGATAAGAGGAATCATAAATCCTTGTCTGTCACGCCTTTATCCCACCACATTCTCACATGGAAGTGCACTTGCACTAATCACACTCCAGCCCTGAGCACTTCTGCGAAACGACACCGCTCCTGCCAATCAGCCAACCACAACACTCCATCAATCAGCGCGCCTCCTCCCTCGCACAATACTTAAACCCTCCAGAAGGCCCTGTTCTTTTCCTGGTATTGGTTGTTTGTTTGTTCACCTACCTTGCCTTAGATTCTGTTTTCCTTCTTGCTCTTTGTTACTAACCATGGAACTCGCCTTTGATGACGTCTACTGTCTTGCCCCTTTGGATTTGGAAGCCTACTTGTTGACCTTCACCTTTTGACTCGCGGAACTGCTTTTTCGACTACAACTTCAGCCTTGCCCTATTCTTGTTTGGAAACCCTCTCTCCCGCCTTTTTCTACAATCCTCAGAACTTGATTTGGACTTCGCCTCTTGTCTAGCCCCCTAAGGTACCGCATAGGGTCCATCTTCCCGTTTCCTCAGCGGGTCAATCTTGACATTGTCTATGCCAATACATCACAGTCTCAATTTATATATGGTCTTTTTAAAGAGTTATAGTACCCTGTTAACAGTAACACATGGCCAAATTAAGTCTGTGGGTCAGATTATACTTTGTAGCATTTAGCCATTGTGGATGATGGATCACTAAAAACTGTTAATGATTTTTAAATGTGCTACAGTAAATTCTTACATTATGTTCTCCAAGAAAATAAAACCATTATACTAACATTGAGTTACATGTATAGTACACAATCAAGAGTGCAAAATGTACTTCTAGTACATCTTAATTTTGATCACAGAAGAGAAGTATGAGAGTATATTAATTCCAAGATCAAGTGGGGACAATCGGTATCGCTTTTGTTTTATTTTCAGTTGTACATCAGGTATGTAGTGGGTAGAATGCATATTCTGTTTTTTTTCTCATTGGTGCCTGAGTTCTCATTAGCTGTTTGGTGTTATGTCTAAAATTAACCATTCTAGAGTCCTGGATACATCAATGTTCACCAAAGTAAATTTCGGACAATAGGATTTAACCTACAGTAGGGCAGCATGCTGGTGTGATGGTTAGCATCGTGGTCTTCAGAGCGTGGGTCCTGGGTTTGATTCCAGAGGTGCTATCTGTGTGGAGTTCGCATGTTTCCACTAGGTTCTCCAGGTTCGTCCCACAATCCAAGGACATACTCTTAGGTTAATTGGCTTCTGGTAAATTTGGGCCTGAGATGAATGTATATTGGTTTGCATGTCTGTCCACCTTGTGATGGACTGGCATCCTGTCTAGAATGTATCCTGCCTTGTGCTGGTTGCTTGCCAGGATAGGCACTGGGTCCCATACAGTGTATTGGATAAAAGCAGTTACAAAGTGGATGGATAGATCCTATTTAAACCTGTATGCTGTGAGGAACTATGCTGTGCAGTATATGGCATGGTTTTTATTTACCAAAATGATCCAGTACCAGCATAACTGCTGGACTAATTTAATTTACACAGGTATTTCTGTATTCAATTCCATTAACTATGGCAAAATTGCTGCTTATGTTAATTGAGCAACAGTCAATTTTTGCATTTTAATTCAAAGGCAACTCTCCAGACATCTTTAGCATTGTAGTGCTGGATGACAATTCTATTTTTCTTACAGGATGGCTTGGATTCCTAGTATTTCAGCATGTTCCTTTTCTTGTGGCTTTGGTATTAAGAAGCAATTTCTAATCTTCAGAAAAAATAAATACTATAATATATTGTAATGAAGTAAACACTGAATGGAGATGGAGGAAGTCACCTTATATAATCTCTGGAGGTGTTCAGTGAATGGTGGAGGGGGACATTTTGAACTTGCAGTAATAGAAGTTCAGGAATACAGACCCCAATTCCCAACATTCTGGGTATACAGTAAATACAAGCCTTTGGAGTGTTATTTCCCAGCTTTTGTTCTTCTAGCATTTCCAATATACTCTCCACTGTCCCTGGCATTACTGCCAATACAGAAGCCTAATAGTTTATCACGGGGGATTCCAACATCCTTGTCAGTATGAACAGTGGCTCTTAAGCTCATAAGCTCATTGAAGCTAAAAATATCAATAAATACTTTCTTTATTGCAACTACATTATTGGTGGGGTTTTTTTTACTTCTAAAAAAGTAGGTTAGGGCTTTTTCTTCCATTTGGTTTTTATAGATTCTGAGTATCAGAATGAGTAGATTGTTTTGCTAGTGCAAAATTGCACCTACTGTATAGACTGATTTCCCCTGTTTTGTTTCATTTGCCCCCTTTTCCTTGCCTTTCTGTGAACTCCTATATTCTGTATTGTTTTGTACATATTCTGTCATTTTGCAAATCAATTAAGTGTAAGTTCTGTTCTTTGTTTAATTAATCAGCAATTTAAAACTACAGCCAAATAAATTTTACTTTTGCACAGCATTGCATACTGTAGACTCCATTATGGTGCTATGAAAGGTGTACAGTAATTAAATGTCAACATGAATATGCAGTATATGGTATCTTCACTCTCTCCAAAAAAAAATGGGGATGTTATGCATAGAACCTAGGCAAGATATTTTTGCTGTCATGTAGAATAAGATTTGTACTATCCTTTTGGAAAATTGCAAATGCAAGACCAATTCATAAAGAAAGCTGGAATGAACTGAACCAGGAAACTATAAGAATATTACTTCTGGTACTGCTAAATGTATATAGAGAATAGTTTGGGCTAAATAAGAATAATTGGGAAAACAATTGAATTTTAAGAAACTTTCCGTAAGTGCCTACAGTATGACACCTTAATATTCAATCCTATGCCATAACTTTGCAAGTTGTCAAATTGCCTCACAGAATTCCACATGCATGTATGCCAGTGCTGTCCTTCTCTATTAAAAAAAAAAAAAAAAAAAAAAAAAAAAAAGCTTTAACAACAGAGCCCTGACTCTCTTCGATTTGGTCAGAGACCTTATTCCATCACAAGCACTAGCTTCCCTAGCACAACAGCAGCATGCTTCATATCATGTTCCTTCATTGTTAAAGGCCAAACCTACTGTATACTGGGTCTTGTTATTCCTTGGGTGACTGACTCTTCTAAGTCTAACAATTGCAGAGGAACATGACCAATTCCAAGGGAGTCTATCTTACCAGTTTCTTTCCTGTGAGCCCCACATTCACAGAAATATGTGCCTAATTCAACATTTGTTCTAGTTACACTCAGCAGCCATCTTGGCTCTGCTGGTTTTGGTTTGATCCTAGAAAATGGATTCCCACAAAAACCCCTCCTTACATGTCCCTTGCTCTTCCAAAGCTTCTGATTCTGATACTGTTGGGGAATCATCTAGAAATGATATCCGAGATAAACAGAGAGAAGGTGGCAAGAAAACGATTTAGGCAAAATTGTAGGGTGAGCCAAAATGGCAAACTTGAAATTTAACATTGACAAATACATATTGGTCTGCATATACTGTAGCATTATAGTATCGCAGTTCCCTGTGATTTTTTTTTTAAACATACAGGATGTTATACAACAAAGGGATCTAGGTTTTTATGTCCACATCATGATAATGGTGAAAAGCAATAAAAAACACAATTCATGGGAACATATCAAATAACTGAGGAATCTGAATTCAGGTATTCAAATGTATCTGGAAGACCTCATTAAAAATGTCTTCAGGTTAATTAACCAAAACACAAATCTATTATGGATTTAGAAAGTTGAAATAAGAATTCATTCATGTCTCAGGAGACTGTCACATACTGTAAAACAGGATAAATGCATTAAATATATATATTTTTTTTGAATGAGAATTAAGAAAATTGAGTGCTTCTTTGCAGCACTGGGGTTCTAGATTAAATTTCCTACAATGGTCTGTCTTGTCTAGGGTGAATCCTGCTTTGAACCCATTGCTTGCTGAGATTGAATTGAATCAACCCTTAATGGCCCATATGGAATTCATTGAAAGGGATCAAGAGCTCATAAATATGATGTGTGCAACAGTAAAACAATGTACACTATTTACCAGGTGGGATGTGTGCTCAAGCAAGCTATTACTATGGGAGCCAAAGCCGGTCATGGTTTTGATCCCATGCCAGGCCTCCTGTGCATTATTTCCATTCATTGTTTTCTCCACCTTGGATTTATAATCTCATTTATCCTGTTTCAATTCTTCCTGTAACTTTCCTCCATAATCATTTGCTTTCCAATCCTGCCTTTTTTTTAAATCAGTAATTTTATTTGCCCTTTGTGGTCACCCAGGTCATACTGTTTGTAATAAGAATAATTTGTTTAGATGGAATAGCATTTGCATCACAAAATTATGTAGGAGGTAACATCAACCTAGTAATTAATATCCTCACAATCAAACACCTTTCAATTTGTGCAATCAAAGCAGTCTTGCAAAGTTTGGAGCCCTTCATCATCCCATATACACACAATTCTTGACTGCAACCTGCAACCTGTATTGGCTAAAGCAGTTAGAAAATGGATGGAGAAGAGATTTGATCCAACTATACAGTATAAAATCTGAAGGATTATTAATGAGGTCAGGGGGGACTAATTCATACTTTTCACTGAAGCAATGGCACTGGGCCACAAGCTTTTAGGACTAAGAACACTTCTTTACACAAATTTGTTGGTAAGGGTTGTTGAAGTTCTGGACTGTCAGAAAAAGCTACTAGACAGAAAACGTTCAAATAAACAAGATGAGCCAAGTGACCTATTTTTTGTTTGCAATATTTTTCTATAACCAACATAAAACTTGTTATATAAACTGATCTGATGAGCAGTGAAATATGTCCTTTAATACAGCCTGAGGCTTGTTTGATCATTCATTCTAGGAAGCAATCGCCAAAAATAATTCAATTCAATGTATTTGTCAAATGAATTAATATACCTGACCCTTTAGTGAAAGTCCACTGTGCCTTTGTGCTGAGTCATCCCTGCACTTCCTGTGAGAATCAAGAGCTGAATGTTGATTTATAATTTCCAATTGTTACTTTTTTTGATGCTGATGCTAAATGTGATGGCATGATAATACAAAGTCTTTGATGCCTTAATTTATTAATCTTCCTAAATATTAGCTGGCGACTGAATTAATGTATTAATTCAGGAAGAGGTAATTGTGGTGCCCTTTTTCAAAGCTTTTAAAAGCACAATGTATAGACTAATAGAATTTATTTTGTTTTTAATTAATCTCTTTAATGGTTGATGTATGCCAAATAAAACATGTTTTAGAAAAATAATCAGGGTATACAAATTGAATTGCCACTTTTAACATAAATACTCAGACCTCCACAGATCAAAAATTCTTGTGGAAATGTCTTGACAGTGCTAATCTGCTTTCCTACTATTGGATTAGAAATATGTTTAATAGTAAAGACTGTAGAAAATAGTTAGCTCACCTGTGTCAATTAGAACACAGTAAAGTGTATGTAAGGGACAGCACTGGCAAAACTCATACAGTATATCTGCTATACAATCAAGAACTTTATAAACAGTATGATCATGAGATTATCAATAATGATAAATACAATACAATGTATACATTTTAATTTAGGATAATTTCATGCATATGGTACAGTTGGTCATAGGAACAAAAACGTATTGTTTTAAACACAGATTTCAGGCGACCATTCATTTTGAGCCACACTCACTTTAAGTAAATCTTGGAGTAAAAAAATCAGTATATGGTGGCACAGACTACAATGGCCGTCATTGTTCAGGCCATAATGTACATAACTTCAAGAGCTACAGTAGTCTACCGAGATATGAGATTGATTAATTGTACTCGAGCTTGAAGTGGACTGGACACAGGTCTTCTAGTCATTATGCTCCACATCTTCACAGTTGACATCCGACTAAGACAATCAACTTTAAAATTAAATGAATAACTATAACTGAATTGAGATTTTCAAATGCCTTATTTTATTATGTTGTCTGCCCATGAATGTGGATGTACGTGAAGAAACAGACAAAAATGTCATACAAGCAAGGAGATGCACTTGTACTGATGTTACCAATGGAAAATCACTGCCCACTAGAGAACAACTGTATTCAGTATTTATAAGTTTAATTGATGGTCCACCTTTAATGATTTTTTTAAATATAGCCAATTTTTCCTACAGGGTAGATGTATAACATGGGCATATTGTATTATTGGCAAAATAAAAAGCAAATAAGACAAATGAATAAGTAGAATATTGATAATTGAGACAATATTGTAAAGAGAATGGGCATTGTGTTTAAGGACATATCCTTGGTGCATTGTCACTATTTGATGTCTTCCAGATCTCTTGGATAATGAAAACAGTGAAAATGTTATTGAAAGTTATCAGTATAACAGATAATTTTGCCAAAGTTTTTAGAAAACTCTAACTGTGGCAGGTGTTTGACTGGCCTATAACAAGATCTTAAATGAAGATGATATGTTGTAGAATTTCTATTAACTGTGTTAATATTTAGATGCATTTGTGTGACACTGAGTATGGGAATTCAATGTTTCTTGTTTTCCAGATTGGGAAAGGAAAATTAAAAATGATCATCTGTTTTGCATCATGAACTTGCTTGTTAAATTCTCAAAGTGCAAAGATTTGTCACTGCAATGCAAATTGCGAGCACTATTTCCATGATCAAAGCTGAGCAGCTTTAGAACTGAGTTAGGGAGTTTAGTTCCACATTTGACCTTGTTTAGATATCATGTGGTGAAAGAAAAAAGCTGTATAAGTTCATTGTGTGCACCACAGTAACAAAGAAGGCCATGGATGTATAATCATGAATAAAGCTGTCGTAATTTAGCCTTAATTCGTCTGAGAAAGCAGGATTAGAAAGCGGATAATACTGATGGTTGAAACATTCCTCTGATATAGCCATATCACATGCTGAAACTAACCTGTTATATAAATAAGAGAGGTAGGGTTAATCAATTTAAGACCTACTTTTTGTTTTGTTTTTATTTTTACAAAAAATAATTGTTGGGAAATTAAGGTAAAACATAATTAGTCCAATTATGTCTGGGATTAAGTCAACGATGTTACAATAGGTTAGGTTTCTACTTTATGGGTTAGAGTAAATTGTCAGACAAAAATCCTCTGTAGTTTTAGCAGTTTTTATCTGCCAAGCACATCAGTTGAGATCTGAAAAGACCAACTTTAAATTTGACAAAAAGAGCTGTGTCATTATTTGTTTTATCCAGAAGTGGAAAGAAACTCATTTTGTTTTTGATGCATTAACTTTGTATAGATTGAAGGTTTCCTTTCAGTCTAGATAGCAGTTTTGTCCTGACGAACAGCTACAGTAAGTGTGGCCTAGACACTCAAACATAATTAAATAGTCCAGGTGGTTAGCTGCGTAGGCTGCAAAGGAACAAGTAATAGGTTTATTCCATGCTGAAAAGAGGAGAAAGAAAACAACGTTTCGGCCGTGGAGCTTTCTTCAGGTTTTTACAGGAAAATGCACTTTTCCTGAAGTGAAGCTTTGCACTCACACCTTTACAAATTGCTTTTTTTTTACTTTAAACTACTGTATCTGTCTCGGTGAAACAAATGTTGCTAAATGAGAGACTCTTGCATATGTATTAGAATTTATTTAAAGCCTTCCATATATAGCACAATGGTTATTTTTGACAATGGTTATCCCTGCCTTCCAGTTACTCTGAAATGTCACATACTTGCTCTGTAAACATTCCACACAACATATGTTTGTCTTCTTTCATCAGTATGCACAGAGCAAATTTAGAATGAACCTTTTCACAGACAAAGATCAAACCCTACCCAGTTAAGAAATTTTTTGGATCTCATCATTAATGATAGTTACAAATAGTGGTTACAAAAAGAGTCCATTACTTGAAATAGAAATGGAATTATAAAATAGAATTATATGAAATAAATATACCTGAGGCACCCGATTACAATGATGCCAGCGTCACACTACATGACTTTACCTAGGATTTTCAGTCAATACTAATTAAATTAATAATAAATATCAATATTTATTTTTAAAGATGTTTTATTTTTGTAAATTTGTTCTATATTTATGAAGAAGAACGATATTTTTGAAGATGTTTATTTGTGGAAAACAATGCCTGTTACATTTTTCGAGATGTTTACATGCTTGTTCTCCATGTTTGTTTACTTTCGTGCGGTGCTCCACGTTGATTGGCTGCCCAAATGAGGTGACATCGCAGTACTTTCACGGCACAATTAGAGATTTGGGACCATGATGAAAAGCCGCTAGGGAATCGTGTAATTAGTCACCCACTGTGATTCCTAGTCGTATAATTTGACACCCTCAAGGACAGAAAAGGCAATGAGATTAAGCAACTGCAGTCGTTAAACTTGACATGATACGACTTCTAGTCAGAGAGCAAGTCATGTAGTGCGACAATGGCTTTAGAGGCACCTGGGTTCTTTGTTCTCTGGCACAGCAAGAGTCAGGTGCACTGGGTTAAACATGTTTATTAACAGTGAAAATACACACAACATAAACATACAACACAAGTTAAACTATGTACTGTACAAATAAGGCATCCCAGAGGCCTATATTCTAACTATCAGAAATAATTCCAGACTGCTACCAAGTATTCAACTCTTGGCACCTACAGTACAAAGGCGAAAAAGAGCTAAGATGCCTTCAAAACTAAATAGAATATAATCTGTGGTTAAATGCCACCAAATAAATGTATCTACCTTTGCACCCACTAATCAGGAGAGATAGTTTTTAACCAAGGGATTTTTTTACACAGAAAATTCCTTTAAAAACGCAGAATAGCAAGCTCTCTTAACAAGACTGAAATACTTACAGTACCTCCAATCTGGTCCTTTTAGGTGACTGAGGAGTTTTCTCTTTTGTCTCTTGTCCCCCCCCCCCCCCCCCCTTCTTTCTGTATTTGCCTCTTTTATAGTGTCTTTATGGACTTATCAACGTTTGACACAATCATTTGCCCAGAATTTAATAAACTAATATAAACAAAGGTAAACTTTACGATTGCTTTGATCACTGCACCCCTATGTCTGAGCAAACATTTCCCCTTGATTTGAAGCTAGAAATGATGAGACTAGCCAGGTGTTATGTATTGTATCTAAATTCTTAGATGCTTCAAAACAATACTCTTTTATTTAAAAAAAATAAGACCCCTGTATCAAAACTGAGAACAATTAAAATTTTATCAACATTTTTTACAATAATAAACAATTTTCACTTACTCTGTAGAATTGTTCAAATCTAAATGTAAATAAAATGAATGAAATGCATATCCCTATAGTATTTCCAGTCACTATGTGAAATGCATGAACATTTTGAAAATGTTTTGCAAAAATGTTAACTTTACAACTTGCCTGGATGATATATTCACAAGGAGTAACAGCACCCAAGAATTAAGTGAATTGGAAGGTTTGAGTGTTTAGGTGACATTTTGCTGAAAGTAAACCTCACTATAGGACGAGGAGGCTAGACTCCCATGCAGAGTGAGGAGTGACCAAGAGGTAGTGGGAGAGGTGGAAAAGGAGTGGACGAAGGAGGCAAAAGATGTACAGTATGCACTATTTACAGTATAATATTGAGCTGAGGAAATGACATCAGGATTGATTATGAATTACTGCAGTAGTTCTCAAACTTTTTGGACCAAGTACCACCCCTAATCCAACCAAAGCATCCAAGTACCACCTACAAGTCATCATCTCATAGGAACCCCAGAAATTCTCCCTATTTGCTGGAGATACAGTAGCTTTTTTAAATAATATTGGTCACTTGCGTCCCTAGCACGCATTCCTATAGAGTGGTATAGAATTAGAGTATCTCTTGTGTCCACTGAAGTATTAGCGCGCACTGTATCGTAGTATGTCCGCTGCGTATTCGACACGTATTAAAATACAAAATATGAAAACCGGTCCCGATTTTTCAGCGCACACGACACAGTTCCAGGGTCATTTTGCGTACCACTTGGCGGCACTCCACGTACCACTGCTGGTACGCGTACCAGAGTTTGAGAACCACTGAATTACTGTATTGACAGCTGAGTTGATTGAACTTGGCTGCTGTCATCCCTCCCTAACTTTCATTTCATACTGTAATTCCATTAAATGCACTATCAGTGATTGGATAGCTTGTTAACTGGACTGCTTGGTTAGCTAAAATGATGTCACCACTCAAATGAGATCTGAGAACAAGAATTTTTCTAATTGCCTTTTGGAATGGCAAAAGTGCAACCTACTGTACTATATAAGATACAGGAATTACATCAGTGCATTTAAAGTTGTGCTAATAACATTAGTTGGTAGTCGTAGAAAGTTAAACAACTATAAGGGTTGTGTTCCTGAAAACCATTGTAGTTGATAAATGTGTGGTTCATAAAATTAAGACTTTATGGAGTAAAATAGTGCTATGGGAGTCACAATTCAACCTATTGAAATCTCAAACATTTGGTTTACCTATAATAAAAAAATAAAACAATAACATTAGAGTAAAGACACAATACTGTCTATACTGATGGGGGGGGGGAAGAGATGCAACATTTTCTGGAATGAGAATACTTTAGTTATAGCTTATATACTTTCACAAAAAGTTGTCAATTTGTTTGACCAGCAATACAGCTTGTGCAGTGAGGCATTGCAACTTGCCAATCACATGAAAGCTCGTTAGGTACACTTTTACCCAACAAGGACCAGTTGGAACAATACCTGATCAGAATCAAGGCCTTAATTCAAAGCTTAGATCACTACAAGAAAAAGGCCACACTTAGTCAGTTTTCTGTGCATTCCATAATGCCTTGAATGTCAACGGAAGCAAGGTAGAGGGCCATTGGCATGCTGCAGTCAGCCATGCCATGTGCCAGCGTTGCCAGACACTGTGGAGTAAGCCGCTCCACTGTGTCCCAGCTCCAGAGAAGGTTTCAGCAGACCGGCAGGGCAGATGACCTCCAAGATCCTGTCGCCCTGGAGTGACCACACCAGAGCAGGCCCAACACATCAGACTGGTCCATCCAAGAGATCGTTTCAGATCTGCCACCCATACTGCTGCTGAAACTGCCAGCAGACACAATATCCGCATCAGTGACAGGATGGCGAGACTCCATGGTGCTGGCCTTACAGCAAGGTGACCTGTCAGAGGCCCTCTGCTCACACCTCCTAGACGTCACACCCAACTGGCTTGGGCCAGACAGAGGCTGTGATGGACTCATCAGCAGTGGCATCATGTCCTCTTCACGAATGAGTCACTCTTTGGCTTGTTCCACATAGATGGGAGGGCCAGACTATTGAGGAGGAGGCGTTGCATTTCTTTTTTCCATCAGTATATTTTGGTAATAGTACCATATAAATAGTTTTTTTTAATATGATTCTGACATAATTCTTGCTTTATTACTGTGATGATGCCCATGTAGATTGGGTCATTCAGTAAATACAATCTATTAAGTTATGTTGCTGTTTCCCTTCTTACACTGGTTCTTGTAGCTTTCTTACTTTTCTTTATTGTACCAATTAAAGATTGATTTACACTAAACAACTGGCCTATAGCACTATTATTTAGTCCTTTATGCGACTTAAAAATAACTTTTTTCTTCTAAGCTCATAATGGATGTAGATTGCTTAGCAACACCAGACTTGTTTAGGAGCCATTTCAATTGATCATTTTTATTAACTAGTGATTTACTTTTATTTTTTTTAAATCAGTTATTTAGGATAACACCGCTTTGTACAAAAATATTAATAACTATCAATGCTCAATCCAATAATACACACTGATGTGTGCAGAACACTTAAAACTGGGAGTTCCGAAAGGTAAAATCGTATACAGAAAATTTGCCGTGGATACTCAAAACTGTGTAAGGTGAATTAGCATTAGGCTACTGTACTGCAGGAGCATACTCAATGGTAGTGACACCAGTGAAGACCCCGTATTTTGACAAATTCTCTATTCTAATGATCTAAAAGTACTGATGAGATAAGGGGACCCCCTAGTTTTCTGGAGATTGTAGTTGAGACAACTTATCTTATTGGAACTTACCACCTTCTTACACTGGCTGCAATACTAACTGTTGTGCCTTAAAAAACTCAGAGCAGGAATATGGAAGTCTTCATTTTGCTTTGCTGCAGCTGTTGTAGAGGCAATGTAACAGCCTTTAACCCCTCAAGCTTCACCTGGCTACAGCAATTTGCTGAGTGACTTCAACTCAGGAAATTGTTTCCAAACATACGTTTTACAACACATTGGGGGTAACACAGTACAATTGCTACAGAATTTAGGATATCTGTGGATTATGTGCCATACTTCTTTACTTACATTCCTGCTTAAGTTACATTTCTCAAGGTACTGTAGATAAGAGCATACTGTAAGTCACATTTGGTAATCTTCTAGTTCTCTGACTTCACTTTTGAAACAAATGAATACTTCTGCAGCCATGTTCACATATTCAATCATTCTTACTCACAAGTCATCAATTTATACCATCTTACTAAAGTACACTGCCTCCTGCACCACCTCACTTATCAGATTTGCGAAGGATCTGTTCAGCAGTCTGTGCAATAATATTTTTGCTATAGTTAATTAATAGTCCTCTGTCAAAAGGGAGACTTCCAGTTTCTTTTATAACTGCTCTAGTGAAATATATTCAAGAAACCTAATTTAGAGAACTCCATTCTGAGCATGTTTAGACCTACTGTACAGTACTTCAAACCTTCCTTTCTTGGCATGTATGCTTTAAAATGTGGCATTTACATATCATGTGTGTCAATAGTGATAATATTAGCAGAACTGTTTGAATAATTCATTCAGCTATTCTGCTTACATTAGATTTTAGACATATGATTTAGTTTTCAGTTAATTGAAGATAAATGTTACAATCTCAGCAACAAATACAATTGACAAAAAAATAAATTTCATTGTTTGGAGCTCAAACGTGATTGGGGTGAGAAATCTAAGGGAAGGCTTTTTTCTGAATTTTGGTTTTGTATCACATTAGTAATGTGTCTTTCCATCATTTGCATAATATTGATAAAAATGAGATTACTCATTTTGTATTGAGATGCTAATAACATTGTACTTTTTTGCAACTAGATTAGACCACTATACTTCTTTGTGGTCTTATACGTAAGTCATAATGTATTGTATCAAATACACACAAGCAAATATACCCTCTCCTTTATTTAGTAGTAGGTCTAATTATATGAACATTCACTGTGAGGACAGTAGTCCCTGACTTTCTTCTCTTGTCTACAATCAGCTCCTACCTAGCTATTGTAATTTTACTTTGGATAAAAACCTAAACAAGCTAGAATGGAGACCTGCCTGTGATACAGTCAGGTAGAATACTTTCTCTCTGAACAGAACATACTGTATGTTCTCTATGCCAGAAAATGATTCCCCATGACCCTCTCTCACAGATAAACTCAGGGTTTAGTCAGCACTTGCACGCACACATTTTGGAGGTGTCCTGTGATAGAGCATTTAAGTTATGCCACAACATGATAAAAATATTGTATAAAAAATGGATCTGATGGCCCAAAGCTGCTCAGCAAGTGTTGATCTCTTAAGTAATGCCCACAGAGGTCAAAATAAGAGAAGCTGCCTTCTTAATAAATGCAATGCAGCCAGCAGTTAACATTTGTGATTTTGTTATGTATTTAAGGGTACATTAAAGAAAAACTCTTATCAGCATCTTTTTAAACTGATCATTTCTGACAGTTTTTTTAACACTCTACTGTGACTGTAGTCCACAAATAACAGTGTTGAAACAGGCAGAATGTGCCAAAGTCTTGGAGCTCAAACAGGTAGCTCTATCAGTTGATAGTAAAGTTCTGTAGTTCTGTACATGCTACAGTGATGGTGTTGGCTCTTAATGAACTGTTACACCAACCAAATGAGAGGTACTGTAAGCAAAACACTGTTTTAAAATTCCATAAGCTCATTAGGTCAGAGGAACAGCAATAAACTGAAATGACCTGATAAGATCTGTTACAGAAGTCTCCTAATTTTCTTTTTAGAGCTGCAAATGTTATATTGGACAAAATGCTGAATTGACATTTTGTAGAGTACTTTTCCAACATGTTTAAAATCAGGTAATGTGTGGCTCAGTAAAGGCAATGCCTTTATTCAAATTGACTTGGATAGTTAGACTAAGAACTACGTGACAGCTGGATGCTGAAAGATCTGTATTTGTAGAGTTCAGAAATATTTTCAGCACTACTGTTTCTATATATAGTACATTTGGTCCAAATATGTTCTTGTTCTAACAGTATTTTATTGTTCATAACAAAAAACAGGAGGCTGTTCATTACTATGTGGTACAATTAAAATGTCCAGGAAGAGCATGATAATCTGTGTTGCTCTGAACAGAAAATGACCTGAGTTTAACAG
The DNA here is from genome assembly GCF_059453375.1 of Lepisosteus platostomus. Taxonomy (NCBI): domain Eukaryota; kingdom Metazoa; phylum Chordata; class Actinopteri; order Semionotiformes; family Lepisosteidae; genus Lepisosteus; species Lepisosteus platostomus. Next base: position 43,871,473 of record NC_142618.1, read on the forward strand.
TTTTGAGTTATTTTCTTTGGAATGCAGGAAAGATTGTTCCCCAATAAGTAGAAAGTGTAAGGATACTGAGAAACCAGGACAGTAACATTTGTGTCAAAATTGGCAGCCACTGTAATGAAAGCTCCATACAGTACCAACACCTTTGTCAACAGTTGCATAAGGAAGGCATGTTGATTCAGAGACCTGACTGGAGGTCACCTGTGAATAAGCCACTGACAGGGCTAGGATAGGAACACTGTACCCGTTGATGTTATGACCAAAGACTTGACTTTTGGTAATTTTAAAATTGGGAATTGGTAATTCTGTTTCTAAACCATTGGTAACATTACAGAAAAAAGAATCACATGTCTGAGGTTATCACTGTATGACCTGCAGTTGAAAAAAAAACATAGCTTCAAGTAAATTTCAGATCGAGATGTTATGTAAACATAAAATCTGAAGCTTCTCTTAACTAGTTTTCAATTTTATTTTTGCATGATCAACAGTACACTTTGATTTTTATCAACACTGCTGAATACCATTGAATTCTCAGAGTAGCAGCTAACAAAATATCGGTGAGAGGAAATATTCTATGGTATTTTTTGTTGCACTTATCTCCTGTAATTTTCTGAATGGTTGCTCAGCCATTTGCTCATATCATGTAAGATTGAGCCACATTATTGAGCTACTGTATATTTACTTTTGTATTGATCTATTTTGCGCATTATTTGCTTTCTTGGCACTTTTCTCTGTGGTCACTAATGTAGCTGATGTTGTATATTGAGCTTGTGTTTTATGCGAAAGAACTAGAAATATTTTGCATTTTATGATGGGGAGGCTTTAGCTTCTTAAACCTAATGCTCCTTCCTCTGATGTTCAAGTACACTTGGTAATATTTGCAATATTATAATATACCATTCCCATTGCCAAGTTGTAGTATCCATTGCTTAAAAAAATCTCAAGAATTTGTACTACTTGTATTTTAGTAATTGCACTTCCTGATTTGTCTAATACCATAATGGAACAGATGTTCATTGTGGAAACCCCCAGAATGAGGCAATTTCCTAATCAATACCAATAGTTATAGTAATATGGGGCATCTCCCTTGCTCACAGTAAGTAAATTGATGAAGGTAAAGTAAGTAAATTGATGAAACCATAACAAATACAGAGTAATGAAATTCTCATACACAGATTCTAAACATTCTAAAGAGACTTAACCATGAATTTCAATGGTAAAATACATTTTGTGATGGATAGTTTCCGGAATTTTTCAATAATAACTGTTTACTAAATTCAAGTTGGTTGTATTGCTCTAAAATTTTTCTTTTACATTTTTGTAAATAGAAAAGTTTTAATTGGGTATGAAATAGAAGGAATAACTATAACATGGTGTGAATGTTGATTATTTAAAAAAACTGCACTGGGAATTGGTTTGGAAAAGTAAAGTCAAAAGCTGCTTTAAATAAAGAGCAAGTCAAGTATTTTAAAATATTTAAAAATAATACAGTGGCACTGTCCTTTGGCTTTGATTAAGGTGCATGACATTGCAGGGACAAAGTGAAATTCTGTCTGTCACAGTTAAATTAATGCATGACCAATTGACTTAGTATTAAAGTTCTTTCTAAAAGAGACATGTGAAATGGTTTGTCATTAGGTTTATGAAAGCTCTTAAATCTTTTAGAGGATCCATCTAAAGGAGTACAGTATAAAATATTATAGTAGATACAACCAGGTTTATAAAATTAAAATGTCTCAATTACCTGCTTTCCAAGAAAAAAGAACAATAGTTTGTATGAGGAAAACAAAACAGTAATCAGTTATAATGTACTAATCATATTTATGTGAAGTATACTGTAAATATACATTATAGAAAATTAAATTGCCAATTTCACTATATCTGTACTGTATTAATAATTAACTGAAAAATAGGGAAAATAAAATATTGAACTAAATAAGTCTAGACAATAACAGTAAAAAATACCTTTCTCAAATATTCCATCCACTGACATAGTGCCTTGAAATTAGGAAGAATTTAGACAAGATTATATCACAAATACAGATGTTTTTATTGAATTGAAGTGTTATATTTATAGGTTTCTAGCTCTCAATCATAAATGTGTGCACATGTTACTGTGTGTGAAAAGCTACAGTTCATCTCTTGATTGACAATGTTATGATAAAAGCATGAACTTAAAAGGGACAACTCTTCACTTTTAAAGAAAGGTGCAGATAGTAAATGCCTTGCTCTCATTAATCATTCTTGTTGTTTGCCTTCATATTCTGCCACATCTTCTCTTCTAATGATTTCTCACAAAAGGTAGCTGCTGCCAAGTGCACTGAAATCTTTTGAGTGTGCTTGAATTCAGAAGCAAACTAACCACAACAGAATCAATTAACATTAGTATAAAATTCAGCCTCCTAAGATGTGACTAAACTTCTGTTAACAGGAAGAGGGTAGAGAAATGCTCAATATATTTTGTTTGAGTGCTTGCTAATTAACAAGTCACACAGGTTACATTATTTGCAGAAGAAGTGCATTTTGAATGATGGGTGGGTTCTCTATTTCAAAAATACTGTCAGTTTATTACATTCAATTCTACAGTTTTCCCCTTGAATAGCACATCACAATCTAATTGATATCTATTTTTGTAAATGTGTGAAGTTTTGATTGGATATGAAGTGCAAGTATTAATTGGCATGGTGTGTATTTTGGGTATTTCGTCTGCCTTCCATCTGACAGAATTGAGATTAAGTCTCTAACAGGATGAGTAAGAAAAGTTTTAAATAATTATAACATTAAAGTAATTTAAAATATAGTTAAGATGTAAATAGTGCTTTCTGTGTTTTTTATTAACTTGCACAACATTGCAAGGATAAAGTACAATTTTTAGGTCATGATTAAATTGCATGACCAATTGAATTAGCATTAAAGTTCTTTTTAAGCAAGTGCATGCATCGAGGCCAATGTTTCCACTGGAGTGATTTAGGCCTTAACTGAAATAAATCATTTTTGCATTTTTTATGAGGTGCATTTTTCATGTGGATAATTAAATCCTATAAATTATTCTAATACTAACATGTTAAACTGTGAGAGTCTTATTTAAACTTACAGTTTAATTTTTAATTGAGCTGTCTTACCTTTTTTATTTATTTTTAACAGGGCAGTCTACCTTTGCCTTCAGTATACAGAAATATTTTGTGGATTTTTAACTGATTTCCACTACTTATTCATCGGTCTATCAATCCATCCATTTTCTAACTGCTTTATCCAATATAGGATCACAAGGGAGCTGAAGCCTATCCCAGCAAGTAATGGCCACAAGTGGGACAAACCCTTGATGAGAAGCCAGTCCATTGCAGGGCACAATTATTTACCATTTTCGAGACATTACTTTTAACCAGACATATTTGTTTTAATAGATACGTTTGGTAGTACATGAAAACAGAGGTTAAATATTTTAGCTATTTAATAAAATAAAAAAACTGGTTATTTAATAACTATTAAAAAAAACAAGTCGGTCTTCTTTTCCATGCAAGATTACAAAATGATTAAAAACTAGAGAATCATCTACAGTATAGAACAATAAGGCAGGGGGAGGCAAGACTGGACTTTATGTGCCAGGTTTCTGCAGGGTTTAGAGGCACCTTTCAGTCTGAAAAAATATTTATTTTGAATTCTTAACCATATAATAGGTTCAATTACATCACTGATGTCAGAGATGGAATGAATCCCATAAGCAAACATAGCTCTGAAGGCACCCCTGTTCAAAAGGAGAGCCAAAACACATTTAGAAAAGATCGGTCTTGTACAGTTCTTTGCATTACCAACAACCGTAATAGAAACACAGATGATACACTAAGTTATATCTAGATTTTCAGATGGCATTTAATAAAGTTAATTTTTTAATTACTGCCATCAGGCCTTCAATGAAATGTGTGTTTGGATTGAGAAATGGTTAAAACATGGAATGCATAGTGCAGATAGGGGGTAAATGCTTGAAATGGGGTGATGTAATTTGTTGAGTGCCACAGGGATCTACTGCTACTCTTCCTAATTCATATTGATGATCTTGATTCTGGTTTAGTCAGCAAGTAAGTAACATTTGCAGTTCCAAATTAGAAGATTAGAAGGATTTGCAAACTCTGTAGGAACAGGTAATTAAATTCCAGACTGGAAAAACATCTGGCAGATGTATAATACAGACAAGTGCTGTAGATACACAAAGGGAAACATTGAGCTAGAAAAGCCTGCTTACTATCAGTATTGACACATCTAACATCTTACAGAGAATTTGGGGATGAAATAAAACAATACAATGTTAGCCTTTCACTGTCCCTGTCACTCATATAAGAGTGCTTCAAGAAAACCACAATTGTTGCAATGCCCAAGAACACCAAGGTAAGTTGTTTGAATGATTACCGCCCAGTGGCACTCATGTCAGTGGTCATGAAGTGCCTGGAAAGCCTAGAATTGTCCTATATAAATTGTACTATTGCCAGACTCCCTTGACCCACTTCAGTTTGCTTACCGCCCGAATAGCTCAGTTGATGATGTCATATCTCTAGCACCTACATACTGATCTAGAACATTTAGACAGGCGGGGCACTTATACTGTATTAGGATGCTGTTTATAGATTACAACTCGGCCTTCAACACAATTGATCCTGCCAAGCTGGTCCCAAAACTCAGGAATCTGGGCTTATGCAACTCTATCTGCAAATGGATACTGAATTTCCAGACGGACAGACCTCAGGTGATGAAAGTTGGAAACAATATCTCCTCTACTAAACACTGGAGCTCCCAAAGGCTACTGTCTCAGTCCTAGGTTATACTCTTTGTTCACCTATGACTATACGGCCATTTACTGTACAGGAGCAACCATGTTATTAAGTTTGCAGATGTCACCACTATTATTGGGCTGATCAACAACAATGATGAGTCCGCATACAAGAGGGAGGTGGAGCATCTTACAAAATGGTGCCTTGGCAACAATCTGGCCCTGAATCTTACCAAGACAAAAGAACTCAGTGTGGACTCCAGGATACCCAGAGGGAGTCACGCCCCAATCTGCATTGATGGCACAGCAGTGGAAACTGTCAGCTGCTTCAGGTTCCTTGGCCTGCAGATCTCCACTGACTTGGTTTGGTCTCATAACAATATAGCAAGTCTGAAAAAGGCACAATACTGCTTGCACTTTCTGCAGTGTTTAAAGAAATGTGGTATGGAGAAGCAATTCCTCATGAACTTTTACTGCAGCACCATAGAAAGTGACCTCATTAGTGGCATCACTGTGTGGTACAGCAATACTATGATCAATGACAAAAATGCACTACAAAGGGTTGTGGCAACGGCACAGTGGATTATAGGATGTGATTTACCATCAATCGATGAGATTCACACCATCTGCTGTCACAATAAAGCTCAATCTGGCATTCAGGATCCCAACCTACCCTTTTCTTGTAGAGACTGGAGAAACATATGTCTAATCACTGATCTTGGAGCCCTAGATGCCACGTGTCATTCTAGATCATTCTACAGAATTTCACTGGGGCACAAACCTGGAGAGTACAGGGCATCACTGCAGAACTATTTCATTCTCATGGTGTAAAAAAGTCATTGGTAGGAGGATGGACAGCTTGGAGTGTGGTGTCATGGAGTTGTCACATCAGGTTTAGCCACAGGAGGGGCAGCATCTGAGGCCCCAAAACTTTATCAACATATCAACTTTGAGTCATCTTACCATTAGTCCCTACAAGTAGAGTTGTTTACATCTTCATTATACTTGCTGTTATTAATAACTAATATCGGTTTATCTCAAACGCAAATGTACTGTACAGCAGGGAATGAGAGAGTGATCTATCCAACCTTAAATTATATGACCTACATTTAGTAATATACTGTATATTGATTGCCTATATGGCTCTAAGCACTGCATTGTCCTAGATGGGAATGATTTCTTAATTACCCTAAAAGCAAAAGTTTAAAAGAAAGGGCTTATGCTTTTCAAACTGTTGCATTTGGCATTTAATGCACTGGCATTTTAACAGCTACAGCTGAAATGTAGTTGTTATTTCTGACTCTTTACCTATTTAACTCTGAAACAGTGCTTATCAAGAACTCCATTCAACATGCAAATAGAATACAGATGCAGCCATTCAAAACGAGTGAGGTACACCACGGTACCATGTGTAAACACGTTTTGTTAACACCCGAATCGCAGGTGGATTCTGTTTTTTGGTCTGTTGTGATTCTGGCAGGTGTGGGAACTCTGGGACTAGATTTCTGACTTTAGGCAAGAATGTTTCTCTAATCCCAGAGTATCTGTCACAGTGCAGTAGGAAGTGAATCATGAATATAATTAAAACAGAAACAGACCCTGACGAAGTACAGGCTCAGTGACCACAGCCTAGCCATGGAAACTGGGCGACACGGGCAGACCTCCCACTGCCAGCGGGGAGAAATAGAGACAGAGGTGCACTTCCTACTGCACTGTGACTGATACTCTGGGATTAGAGAAACATTCTTCCCGAAATTCAGAAATCTAATCCCAGAGTTCCCACACCTGCCAGAATCACAAAGGGTCCCAATCCTACTGGGGGAGGGAGGAGGGAACTGAGTTGAACTGGCAGCCCAGTATGTGATCTCCTGTCACAGCCTGGGGAACAGTGAGTCTGTCTCCCAATAATGTTCCAGCCACCTACAGTATATGTCAATATTTTATAATATGTCTTTGTTGTAAATGTCTGTAATATGTCTGTAGATTTTATTTTACTTCTATTTTTTGTTTTGTTTAATGTAAATATTATTTTCATTTGCTTTGGCAACACTGATTGTACCCATCGGCCATGCTAATAAAGCACCTTGAATTGAATTGAGAGAGAGACCCACCCACCCAGGGAACTATTTACATATTAAAACTATTTCCCAAATTTAATGTGCTTTTCTATATTTATTGTCAATTAATTGTCCATAATATTGCTATTCTATTTTTTCAAAGAAATGTTTGTTAAAAAAATAATTGCAACGCCGGCTGAATTTGAACATAAAACCTCTGATTTACAAGTCATGAACATAGACCACAGTACCACCCGCAAGGTTACATGAAGAGAGGTGAAACAGCCCTACACATACAGAATCAACAGACATTGTACAGGGTGTACTACTGTGTTGCAGTACATGAATATAATTATATCGTTATTAATTTCTTTAGATACGCGATTCCATATTCTATTCCCTATTAATCAAATTCTAAAAGTACGCTTGTTGACTCCGGTATCGAGTGTATTTGCAGAAAAGCTTAAAGCTACCACTTTTTATACACGTTATTTCACATGTTAGTTAAAGACTTCGATGCTTAAAATGTTTAGGGAGAAATGGAATACTGGTGTGTATTTTTTCTTTAAAGTACCGAGACCAGCCATATACTGTAATACTGTATGTTTATGTAACAAAATTAATATCATTTAATGCCTTCACGCGTGTTATGCTCCTATTCTTTTTATGCTCAGCTACTAAGATTTCCCTTCAGTGGTAAAATTCCATATAAATATTCAATACTTAAACGGACACAGTAAAGACATTAAATATACATATACATACTGTATACAGTACAGTTTGCATACAGTAATATGTTTATGTTCCTAAATCAATATCTTTTATGAGCATGTGAAAGGCATGGTGAATTGGAGATTCTCAAAAATTACTGTACTTTGCATGAATGGAAACAAATGCGTGACTGCGAAATACTGTGGTGTTACTTTTATAAAGACGGTCAATGAAAAAAAGAATGTGTACCAGGGCAATACTTAGAGTTTACAGCTTGTCCAAGGTCATTCATTATTAAAAATAATAGTAATATCTTCGAAAAAGACTTTGATGGCGACAGCTCAAACATGAGAGATAAATATTTATTAGATCCACCTTGCGGAAATTCCGGATACTATTATTTTACTTGCGATACCACGTAGTATCATGCAGCACTATGTGAGAATATACGGTACCTTGCGGTAAACTGCGTCAAGCACACCACAAAATAATGCGGTATCGCCCGCTTGTTTTGAATGCCTGCATCTGAAGCAAAACCAGAAGCTAGGGTTAGGGTTTTATTCCCATACAATGTAGACAGTTTTTGATGGCATGGCTGTGTTTTAGGGCTGAAAGGATAGTTAGTAATATAGTTCTTAAAATGTATTAGTTGTCTCAGACTTTTAGGCCACTTAAGCCTTAACGTACATTCATTCAGCACTCCGTTTAACACAAAATGTCCAATGAAAGAATACCTTTCAAAAATTAATTTGACCATTCCTGACACACTCTTTTGGTTTTGGTAGTGTTTTATTGTCTTTCCACAACAATATCTTGATTCAGACCAGCACATTTTCCAGTCAAATGAGGGGAATATCGAGAAAATGGACATTGAAAAATATTTGACCCCTAACCCTAACTAGCAAAACCCGAAGCTAGGGTTAAGGTTATATTCCCATACAATGTAGACAGTTTTTCATGGCATGGCTGTGTTTTAGGGCTGAAAGGATACTTAGGAATATAGTACTTTCAATGTTTTCTAAACATTTTTTTCTGACCTATATGGCTGTATACAGTGCGTTGCTCCAAAAAGGAATGGTGTCTGAATTGCCCGAAAAGAAACAGTTCGAAAGAACCTGATTTAACTTTCAAACTCTTGCCATGGGCTTTAAAATCAAAGGCATATGAACAAATAAAGCCAAAATGTATTAGTTGTCTCAGACTTTTAGGCCACTTAAGCCTAAACGTACATTCATTCAGCATTCCGTTTAACACAAAATGTCCAATGAAAGAATACCTTTCAAAAATTAATTTGACCATTCCTGACACACTCTTTTGGTTTTGGCAGTGTGGTAGTGTCTTTTCAGACCAATATCTTGATTCAGACAAGCACATTTTCCAGTCAAATGAGTGGAATATCGAGAAAATGGACATTGAAATACATTTGACCCCTAACTAGCAAAACCCAAAGCTAGGGTTAGGGTTTTATTCCCATACAATGTAGACAGTTTTTGATGGCATGGCTGTGTTTTAGGGCTGAAAGGATACTTAGGAATATAGTTCTTTCAATGTTTTCTAAACATTTTTTTCTGACCTATATGGCTGTATACAGTACTTTGCTCCAAAAAGGAATGGTGTCTGAATTGCCCGACAAGCAACACTTCGAAAGAACCTGATTTAACTTTCAAACTCTTGCCATGGGCTTTAAAATCAAAGGCATATTAACAAATAAAGCCAAAATGTATTAGTTGTCTCAGACGTTTAGACAACTTAAGCCTAAACGTACAATCATTTAGCACTCCGTTTAACACAAAATGTCCAATAAAAGAATACCTTTCAAAAATTAATTTGACCATTCCTGACACACTCTTTTGGTTTTGGCAGTGTGGTATTGTCTTTTCAGACCAATATCTTGATTCAGACAAGCACATTTTCCAGTCAAATGAGTGGAATATTGAGAAAATGGTCTTTGAGAAATATTTGAACCCTAACCTTAACTAGCAAAACCCGAAGCTAGGGTTAGGGTTTTATTCCCATACAATGTAGACAGTTTTTGATGGCATGGCTGTGTTTTAGCGCAGAAAGGATACTTAGGAATATAGTTCTTTCAATGTTTTCTAAACATTTTTTTCTGACCTCTATGGCTTTATACAGTGGTTTTCTCCAAAAAGGAATGGTGTCTGAATTGCCCGACAAGCAACAGTTCGAAAGAACCTGTTTTAACTTTCAAACTCTTGCCATGGGCTCTAAAATCAAAGGCATATTAACAAATAAAGACAAAATGTATTAGTTGTCTCAGACTTTTAGGCCACTTAAGCCTTAACGTACATTAATTCAGCACTCCGTTTAACACAAAATGTCCAATGAAAGAATACCTTTCAAAAATTAATTTGACCATTCCTGACACACTCTTTTGGTTTTGGCAGTGTGGTATTGTCTTTTCAGACCAATATCTTGATTCAGACAAGCACATTTTCCAGTCAAATGAGTGGAATATTGAGAAAATGGTCTTTGAGAAATATTTGAACCCTAACCTTAACTAGCAAAACCCAAAGCTAGGGTTAGGGTTTTATTCCCATACAATGTAGACAGTTTTTGATGGCATGGCTGTGTTTTAGCGCAGAAAGGATACTTAGGAATATAGTTCTTTCAATGTTTTCTAAACATTTTTTTCTGACCTCTATGGCTGTATACATTGGTTTTCTCCAAAAAGGAATGGTGTCTGAATTGCCCGACAAGCAACAGTTCAAAAGAACCTGTTTTAACTTTCAAACTCTTGCCATGGGCTTTAAAATCAAAGGCATATTAACAAATAAAGCCAATATGTATTAGTTGTCTCAGACTTTTAGGCCACTTAAGCCTAAACGTACTGTTGTAACAGAACGAATAAGGTCCTTGATCCCGAGATGAAGTAAAACAGATGAGTTTATTGCATGCAAGGAACAATAAAGCCGAAGTCTTGTTTCCCGCAAGAAACAACAAAACCTAAGTATTGTTCCCCGTACTGTTACAAACTTTTGGGTTATATAGTGTCTTCTTCTCCGTTTCTGACGTCACTCGGTCTGATGGTAAAGAGGGGGGTTCATGGTATTTGGACAGTTTACGATGTTCTGGACAAATGGTCAGTTTAAGATTACACCCAGGGGGGTTCCTAGCTTGCATCTGCAATCCTTATCAATTAAAACCCTTTCCTGCCATAAACCCCAGCTTGTGACTTAGAAATCTAAACCCCATACAGAAAGGATTAAATTCAAACCCCCGTCTTCACATCTTTCTTCATTCCCCCCTTATAAAATATGGCTTACGTCACTGTAGCCTATTTTTATACATACAATGTCAGGGCAGATTTTTCCTTTCTTGGCGAACAGGTATGTATTGCCCTGACATTGTACGTTCCAAAGTTATAGCAAGATGTGATACATGTTTTTGTGCACGTGATGATTACAATTATACATATAAACAATACTATTCCTACAAATAAACACTGTAAAAAGGTTCCACCCCAGGCCCCAAACACAGACTTTACCCAAGACCCAATTCCCCAATTTTCAGTATAATAGTCCTGATATTTCTGTCTCTCATTGTAAATGTGTTGGGCCAGATCTGAGATGTGCTCAGAATTATCAGGAATATATGTGCAGCATTCAGTGCCAATTACTGCACAAGTTCCTCCTTGGGCCGCCAGTACATAATCTAAAGCTAGTCGGTTCTGCATGGCCACTGTTCTGAGGGCTACCATCTCATCATTAACAGCCTTCAGACTAGATGAGGTAGAATTTTCTAATTCCTCTAAAGTCGAGGCCATTTGAATTAACTCTCGACTCAGAAAGTTCATGCCGGCTTGTGGAAATATTATACCTAAATAATATTCCTAATCAGCCAGTTTTCTTTGTGGTCTGTGGTTAGGTCCGAAGGGGCTGTGGGTTTGAACACGGATATGAGGAACCACATATCCTAAATAACATGAGCCAGACCACTGGGCTGGCAACCATGGGTAGGCTCGTTTTCCACAAATGAAGTATGTTCCGTTTGGCGCTCCCCATGCCTCTGAAAATAAGAAGCTTATACCGAATTGTGGGGTGTGCTGATCCCATCCTGGAATTTGGAAGGTAGAGGTGGATATATTTGCAGCGATGGTAAGGTTGCAACGACTCCATCCAACCAAGTGAAGAGCATTAGTGTGCTGAAAACATATGTTTCCCTCACGTACCTTATTTAGAGTCAGGTATGGTGGTGTATGGCTTCTGTTATATTTAGGAGCGTAAGAGCCTGTGAAACTCGTGGGCTCTAAGCCTCGCTCCTGTAGATATTGTAATGTTGTGCAGGTTAAAGTCGTGTTATGGCAACCCCCATAGTTTGTCATATTAAAATCTCCTAAATTATCCCTCCAAATGATCATGCCTATGACTTCCTCGAGACGCCAAGGAATGGCCCCCATAGGAAGTCCTCCCTGTACATATTTTGGTAATGCGGCACACACCCAGCAGGCACTTTGGTTGGTTTTCTTAGCTGTCAGATAGGCCTAAAAAGGAACATAGTCCTACAGCAACAATTATCGTTATTAACAGAAATGATTTCATTCTGAGTCTGTAACTGGGGATTAGGCTCGTCGGCAGTGTGACGCGTGGATCCAGCGATCTTTTCCTTCCACTCGAACCGCAGACTCGGTTGTCAACAGGATCTGGTAGGGTCCGTCCCACCTGGGCTGGAGAACCTGTGAAGGAAATTTCCTGATCCACACCCACTCTCCTGGGATGAGGTTGTGCCCTCCTTCAGGTGGTGGTCCCCACGCCTCCAGGACCTGCTCGCGGGCTCCTTGGGTGGCCTCTGTCAGCAACTTGCAATAATACAAAGGAATGGTTGATCCATCTGAGGAAACCCCAGTGTCAGCACCTGTAAGAGAGCTTGTTTCAAATTATTACAGGCGGCTTTTGCTGCGGGAACCAAGGAAATCTTGTCCTTGTACTGCACTCCCCCCTTAAGCAGATCTGTTAAGAGTTGTGCTCACCTTGTAAAAACATTGCACCCAGGCCCTGTTAAAATTTCACAATGCTAGACACAAAAGGGCCTTATCATAACTGCTTCTATTAGACACTCTAAAGCTGAAGCAACTCAGACTTGTGGGTTTCCTCGTCAGGGGAAGCACTCAGAATACCATCAACATACTGAGTGATCACAGTCAGTTGAAGCCACGTGATACCCTGTTCTGGATAGTCATTCTTTGTAATGCATAATATTCCAACCCAATAGATCTGGGATAAAACCACCCATTAAAATCTGGTACTCGGCAAGTAAAACTTGCTGTCCCAATACTCCTGTGGCCTCCTGCCGTCTTCCCATATACATTAATCTATAGCACACTGTTGAACAGAGGAGTGAAACAAGCATGACAGTAGTGCTCCAGTATCCCCTAACAGAGAAACCAACACTCCATTAACAGTACATTTTTAACCACTGGACTGGGACAGACTTAGGGAGGCTACAAGGGATTTACAGGATCTAACCGTTAGGTAAACAGATCTTCTCACACGACGTTATTCTCCCCAGTCTCGATTCTAAACCTACAGCGTTTCAGCATGGCTGGTTTCGAGACATTCGAATAAAACCAAATTGTTTCCACTATTGCAACTAATAAAAATACAAAAACTGTTTAACTACTTTTACGTCCACCTGTACTGTACTTATACGTTTCAGACGCTCTTATATTTTCCAATCTCCTTAAGTTGATTTTCGTCAAGTCTCTTTAGTTACGTCTCTAGCCAGTCCCGCTGGCTAAACACACTCACACCGTCATTTAGTAGACCAAAACTCACAGTTACACACATACATGCCGGCACACAAATTCATAAAACGCACATACACATCGAGACTATATTTTTCTCTTTGTACTACAATGTGCTGTATTCTTGGTTTACTTCTACATTAATCCTTTTAATTCCTGAAGCGCACTCCAAGTTCGCTGCATTTCTAATTTCGGGTGCGGTACTTTAGCCCACCGGTCAATATCTTCTGGTTTTGGATTTGATCGTATGGGGGAATCAGGGAAGGTAGGTGCGAGTGCGGACCCCCCCTCGACGGGGTGCTAGACACTTAGAGTGACGCTGTCATCAACAGCGCCAGCCCCCGCTACATCAGGCCCTCTCCCGCTTAGGGTGAGAGTACAGGTCTGGGGGCGCCCTCTGTTTAAGAAGGGAGTTCCTGTTCCGTCTCTATCACACTCGTACCAGGTGTCATCCCACTCAGACCCCCCGTCTCCATATGGTCACTGTGGGAATTGATCCCAATTATTTTCATTTCCTGCCTGTCTGTTCCCCTGTGGGAGAGCAGGATATAACACATTAACTAGTGCAGTGCGACCAGGAACTAATTCTTCTTTTAGTTTCTGATTCTCCTGCACTGCCTTTTTTCGCTTTTGTTTATACTCTCTCGTAGCGAGTAAAGTATCTTTTCTTCCGGGTTTTTGTTTTCCCTGTAAACACACTTTTAAGTCACATCCCAATTTCTTTTCTTTTTTTTTTTCCTCATGTATCTGCCACCACTGGTGCCGGCCGTGCACCAGGGTGGGAGCTACATGCTTGTGGTTTTGCCAATCAATACTCATATGCTTTCTTTACAGGCGTCTTTGCCCCAGACTCCCTCTGACAAACTCAACTTTTCGCATATTTTTCTCCTTTTTTTTTTCCCCGTCAACTTACACTTTTCAGATATATAAACAGACCCTTCCACCACTTTCTCAAACCATCAGTTAGCACACGTTTGGTCTTTTTACTTTTGTCGTGTGTGAGGTAACAGCTCATACAGTAAGGGGATGCTTTCACTTGAAAAACCTGTGCATTCCTGCACTCATTCAGCCAAGGGCGTCTGTTACCTCCGGATCTAAATGCCTCTCAGAGACTTTAGAGAGGACTTACACCACACTGTTCACAGGTAAGGAACGAGACCTCGAAAACCCCCTTTCTTGATCAGTAATTCACCATCCCCAGAACGCCAGCATCGCTGCTTTTGCCCCGGGGTGGACTTACGTACTGAGCTCTATCAGGGCGATTCTCGGGTCTCAACGTCCTTTAAATCCTGCTACTTAATGCTTTGCTCTTTTATTATGAGGTGTGTTTATGTTAGTGTCGTGCGTGTGTATATGTATTTCACAAACAAGGAAAACACCAAAAACATACATACATATATATCTCTTCTACTCCTGTTTCCTTTAAAACAAAAAAACCACACAACACCAATCCGTGCACGATCAAGGCGTAGCTAATCTCAGGACCCCGGGCGCAATTAAGGCCCACACCAATCCTGGATTATACGTGCATTTAATGCACCACTCAGCTCCAGAACCCCGGGCGCAATTAAGGCCCACACCGATCCTGAGCCTCAGAACTCCGGGCGCAATTAAAGCCCACACCAGTCCTGAATTACGTGCATTTAATGCACCACTTGTTCTAGAACCCTGGGCGCAATTAAGGCCCACACCGATCCTGAGCCTCAGAACTCCGGGCGCAATTAAGGCCCAAACCAGTTTTGACCTTCAGAACTCCGGGCGCAATTAAGGCCCACACCAGTCCTGAACTTCGCGGTAAGGGTCCAAAAACCGTTCAAAAACTCCACGCGCAATTAAGGCATACACCAGCTTCGAACGCCTGTACACAATACCGCGGACCGCCTGCCAGACCAAATTCTGGGCTTACAGCAAACAACCCATTACATACACCGGTGTCTTCCCCGGGCCAGAGGAATACAGGAACTCACGTTTACTCCGTCATCTCGGGCGATTCTCGTTGGGAGCAGAGACTTCCCAATCGGTCAGAGAGAGTCGGGACTTTTTTTTAAAAAGAGGAGTCCTTACCTCTTAGTAATGTGAGCGCTGACTGTCTCTCCTGCCGATGGGAAATTCTGCGCCTTCTGGAGCATCCGCCGACTACGCCAAATTTGTTGTAACAGAACGAATAAGGTTCTTGATCCCGAGATGAAGTAAAACAGATGAGTTTATTGCATGCAAGGAACAATAAAGCCGAAGTCTTGTTTCCCGCAAGAAACAACAAAACCTAAGTATTGTTCCCCGTACTGTTACAAACTTTTGGGTTATATAGTGTCTTCTTCTCCGTTTCTGACGTCACTCGGTCTGATGGTAAAGAGGGGGGTTCATGGTATTTGGCCAGTTTACGATGTTCTGGACAAATGGTCAGTTTAAGATTACACCCAGGGGGGTTCCTAGCTTGCATCTGCAATCCTTATCAGTTAACCCCCTTTCCTGCCATAAACCCCAGCTTGTGACTTAGAAGTCTAAACCCATACAGAAAGGATTAAATTCAAACCCCCGTCTTCACATCTTTCTTCAGAACATTCATTCAGCACTCCGTTTAACACAAAATGTCCAATAAAAGGATACCTTTCAAAAATTAATTTGACCATTCCTGACACACTCTTTTGGTTTTGGCAGTGTTATATTGTCATTCCACACTAATATCTTGATTCAGACAAGCACATTTTCCAGTCAAATGAGTGGAATATTGAGAAAATGGTCTTTGAGAAATATTTCAACCAAAACCCGAAGCTAGGGTTAGGGTTTTATTCCCATACAATGTAGACAGTTTTTGATGGCATGGCTGTGTTGTAGGGCTGAAAGGATACTTAGGAATATAGTTCTTTCAATGTTTTCTAAACATTTTTTTCTGACCTATATGGCTGTATACAGTGCTTTGCTCCAAAAAGGAATGGTGTCTGAATTGCCTGACAAGCAACAATTCAAAAGAACCTGTTTTAACTTTCAAACTCTTGCCATGGGCTTTAAAATCAAAGGCATATTAACAAATAAAGCCAAAATGTATTAGTTGTCTCAGACTTTTAGACAACTTAAGCCTAAACGTACATTCATTCAGCACTCGGTTTAACACAAAATGTCCAATGAAAGAATTCCTTTCAAAAATTAATTTGACCATTCCTGACACACTCTTTTGGTTTTGGCAGTGTTATATTGTCTTTCCACACTAATATCTTGATTCAGACAAGCACATTTTCCAGTCAAATGAGTGGAATATCGAGAAAATGGACATTGAAAAATATTTGAACCCTAACCCTAACTAGCAAAACCCGAAGCTAGGGTTAGGGTTTTATTCCCATACAATGTAGACAGTTTTTGATGGCATGGCTGTGTTTTAGCGCTGAAAGGATACTAAAGAATATGTTTCTTTCAATGTTTTCTAAACATGTTTTTCTGACCTATATGGCTGTATACAGTGGTTTGCTCCAAAAAGGAATGGTGTCTGAATTGCCCGACAAGCAACAGTTCGAAAGAACCTGATTTAACTTTCAAACTCTTGCCATGGGCTTTAAAATCAAAGGTATATTAACAAATAAAGCCAAAATGTATTAGTTGTTTCAGACTTTTAGACAACTTAAGCCTAAACTTACATTCATTCAGCACTCCATTTAACACAAAATTTCCAGTGAAAGAATACCTTTCAAACCTTAATTTGACCATTCCTGACACACTCTTTTGGTTTTGGCAGTGTTATATTGTCTTTCCACACTAATATCTTGATTCAGACAAGCACATTTTCCAGTTAAATGAGTGGAATATTGAGAAAATGGTCTTTGAGAAATATTTGACCCCTAACCCTAACTAGCAAAACCCGAAGCTAGGGTTAGGGTTTTATTTCCCATACAATGTAGACAGTTTTTGATGGCATGGCTGTGTTTTAGGGCTGAAAGGATACTTAGGAATATAGTTCTTTCAATGTTTTCTAAACATTTTTTTCTGACCTATATGGCGGTATACAGTGCTTTGCTCCAAAAAGGAATGGTGTCTGAATTGCCCACAATCAACAGTTCGAAAGAACCTGTTTTAACTATCAATCTCTTGCCATGGGCTTTAAAATCAAAGGCATATTAACAAATAAAGCCAAAATGTATTCGTTGTCTCAGGCTTTTTGGCCACTTAAGCCTAAACGTACATTCATTTAGCACTCCGTTTAACACAAAATGTCCAATGAAAGAATACCTTTCAAAAATTAATTTGTCCATTCCTGACACACTCTTTTGGTTTTGGCAGTGTTATATTGTCATTCCACACTAATATCTTGATTCAGACAAGCACATTTTCCAGTCAAATGAGTGGAATATCGAGAAAATGGTCTTTGAGAAATTATTGACCCCTAACCCTAACTAGCAAAACCCAAAGCTAGGGTTAGGGTTTTATTTCCCATACAATGTAGACAGTTTTTGATGGCATGGCTGTGATTTAGGGCTGAAAGGATACTTAGGAATATAATTCTTTCAATGTTTTCTAAACATTTTTTTCTGACCTATATGGCTGTATACAGTGGTTTGCTCCAAAAAGGAATGGTGTCTGAATTGCCGGACAAGTAACAGTTTGAAAGAACCTGATTTAACTTTCAAACTCTTGCCATGGGCTTTAAAATCAAAGGCATATTAACAAATAAAGCCAAAATGTATTAGTTGTTTCAGACTTTTAGACAACTTAAGCCTAAACGTACAATCATTTAGCACTCCGTTTAACACAAAATGTCCAATAAAAGAATACCTTTCAAAAATTAATTTGACCATTCCTGTCACACTCTTTTGGTTTTGGCAGTGTGGTATTGTCTTTTCAGACCAATATCTTGATTCAGACAAGCACATTTTCCAGTCAAATGAGTGGAATATTGAGAAAATGGTCTTTGAGAAATATTTGACCCCTAACCCTAACTAGCAAAACCCGAAGCTAGGGTTAGGGTTTCATTTCCCATACAATGTAGACAGTTTTTGATGGTATGGCTGTGTTTTAGGGCTGAAAGGATACTTAGGAATATAGTTCTTTCAATGTTTTCTAAACATTTTTTTCTGACCTATATGGCTGTATACAGTGCTTTGCTCCAAAAAGGAATGGTGTCTGAATTGCCCACAAGCAACAGTTCGAAAGAACCTGATTTAACTTTCAAACTCTTGCCATGGGCTTTAAAATCAAAGGCATATTAACAAATAAAGCCAAAATGTATTAGTTGTTTCAGACTTTTAGACAAATTAATCCTAAACGTACATTCATTCAGCACTCCGTTTAAAACAAAATTTCCAGTGAAAGAATACCTTTCAAACCTTAATTTGACCATTCCTGACACACTCTTTTGGTTTTGGCAGTGTTATATCGTCATTCCACACTAATATCTTGATTCAGACAAGCACATTTTCCAGTCAAATGAGTGGAATATTGAGAAAATGGTCTTTGAGAAATATTTGCCCCCTAACCCTAACTAGCAAAATCGAAGCTAGGGTTAGGGTTTTATTTCCCATACAATGTAGACAGTTTTTGATGGCATGGCTGTGTTTTAGGGCTGAAAGGATACTTAGGAATATAGTTCTTTCAATGTTTTCTAAACATTTTTTTCTGACCTACAGATGCAGCCATTCAAAATGGGTGAGGTATTTCGCGGCATACCGCGACACGCCCACCGGGGTATCACGCAGTTCACGTGTGTCACGTGACTAACTATCCGGCGTCGCCTTGTAAAACCGCCAGGGGGAGCTTAACCTCTCATATACAGCATTTGAGCCTTTAATTTTGAACTGTGTATTACAGCATGTTAATCATCAGTCATTAAAATGTTGGTATATTTTATGAAAGCAAGATTGCTCAGTTGGACAAAAGTACACAACCTACCTTTATCAGAAATATTTATGCTTCCAAGCCTTTACTGAAGATATTACTAATAGTATTAATAATGGATGACTTTGGACAAGCTGTATACTCAAAGTATAATTTCTTTAGCACATTTGTACAAGCACTTGGAATCTGTCCAAGCCATACTTTGTCAGGCATTTTGTTTTACTTCAACGGGCATAAAAACTTCCTTGCTTTTAACAGGGCGTTTCATAATTTCTAACTACGAAAATGATTTAAAATGTGACACCTATCATTCAACTAGAGCTTAAAATATCACAAGGATCCTCAAGAGCACAGCAAAGAGTGTATTAAAAGACACTTGTATTTATCAACGCTTTCTTTTCCGTATACCAGATTTTATGGAACCACTTCAGAGGGGTGTTCCAGGAATCGGCACTTTAAAGAAAAAAATACACACCAGTATTCCATTTCTCCCTAAACATTGTAAGCTTCGAAGTCTTTAACTAACGTGATACCGGAGTCAACAAGCATACTTTTAGAATTTGATTAAAAGGGAATATAATATGGAATCGCGTATCTCAAGAAATTAATAACGATATAATTATATTCATGTTGCAAAAGAACTGCAACGGACATAAAAACTCCCTTGCTTTTAACAGAGCGTTCCATAATTTCTAACTACGAAAATGCCAGGAGAAAGGATTTGTAAACATATTTTGTTAAAGCAAGTCAGTTTTTTCCGCAGCATATAAAATACATTTTTCCAAGAAAGTTTAGCCTTTGTCACTAATGAAACCACTAAATAAAGACATAAATATAGAAATCTTAAGATTTGTTTTATTTAATGTTGGTAGCAGGATGAACTGTCAGAGTGTATATTTTGTGGCAGAGTTGCTGCAAGATGTTAACAGTGAAAAAGGTATTTAGAAATGAGTTATTTCAAGATGAAAAAGAAAACATACACGAAACATGGTTTCATTATGACCAGAATCGGTCTTGAGATATTTTTAACTTGATTTACAGTATTTGAGAGGTATGTCTTAACACCGATACTACAGTGCTTAAGTACTGCTCACGTATATGTTTCTAGGTTTATATTATGCATTTCATACGGTCAAATTACTTTTGAGCAACTAATAAGAAGCGCGAAACGGTATGCGTTTTAGTTTCGTTTTGTGCTGGGACCCGTGGATTGATTAGAGATATCAAGTACATACAAGTCATTTTTTAAATGTTGTAGTTCGTCTTGAAAAAATGTTACGAGTACATCATCTATCAACAATTACACAGGTTCTGTTTCCATATTGCGGATTTTGGTTAGGTATTATCAAATCTGGTGGCGCTGTGTGTTAGTTTACTGAGTCCCATGTCACATGGTCTGTGATTGAAACCTGTAAAACCGGTTTAATTTGTCACAGCCAGCACTCTTCAGGTGTGAGGGTCTTCTGCTCAGAATGAAACGCTAAAATGTTTGTGTATATTCTAATGGTAGTGGGGGCAGGGTGTGTGGGAACAGGTTTGGTTGAAATTGCATTGGAGATCTATGTTCTTCACACCTGAAACATTTTCTCTGAAAGCATTTTCTTCGCAGTTTAACCGATCTTGTTACAGCATGTTACAGTTTACTATTATTAACCATATTAATTTTAAGTGCTTAATGTAAAATCTTGTAAAAATATATTTTCATTGTTCAAATATACATTAAGTCTGACTATCATATAATAAGTTAAATACAAAACTAAAGAAAAAATTGGGTTAAATATAATTCAAAATATTTTGCTAACAAGGTTAACTGTTTATGAATAATAAAATGTATTAACTAAGGAGTAGGATGGCACAGTTGTTAGTATGTTTTTTGTTTTGTTTCTTTTTCATAAATACAACAGTAGTACCTGATGTCTCAGTGGCTTTCAAAATTAAATTATGCATGCAAACCTGTGAACTAGAAAGATAACTAAGATATCCATCCATTATATTCCATAATATCCATGAAATATATGGCACTGAAATATGTGTGACGCAGTGGTGGCCTGGCACGGTGAGGTGCGCTTGCAGCTATGTGACGCAGTGGTGGCCTGGCACGGTGAGGTGCGCTGGCAGCTGTGTGATGCAGTGGTGGTCGGGTATGTAGAGGTGCACTGGCAGCTGTGTGTTGTGACGCAGTGGTGGCCTGGCACGGTGAGGTGCGCTGGCAGCTGTGTGATGCTGTGGTGGTCGGGTATGTAGAGGTGCACTGGCAGCTGTGGGTTGTGACGCAGTGGTGGCCTGGCACGGTGAGGTGCGCTGGCAGCTGTGTGATGCAGTGGTGGCCTGGCACGGTGAGGTGCGCTGACAGCTGTGTGGTGTGGCGCAGTTGTGGCCTGGCACGGTGAAGTGCGCTGGCAGCTGTGTGATGCAGTATATATAAACATATATACTGTATGTTTATGTTCCAAAATTAATATCGTTTATGGCCTTCACACGTGTTACAGTATGCTCCTATTTTTTTATGCTCAGCTACTAAGATTTCCCTTCAGTGGTAAAATTAGATATGAATATTCAATACCTAAACGGGCACAGTTAAGACATTAAATATACATATACATACTGTATACAGTACAGTTTGCATACGGTAATATGTTTATGTTACGCGATTAAAAAACAAATAAATAAAACTGAAAGGTCCAGCACCAGCTGGATTCGAACACACAACCTGCCAGTTGGCAGTCACGCACCTAGACCAGTAGGCTACAAGACAGCTCGCATGAACAGGCAGGCGAAACAGCCCTACACAGCCCTGCCGCAGTACACGGATATAATCATACCGTTATTACATTCTTGAGATAGCCGATTCCATATTATATTCCCTTTTAATCAAATTCTAAAAGTATGCTTGTTGACTCCGGTATCACGTTAGTTAAAGACTTCGAAGCTTACAATGTTTAGGGAGAAATGGAATACTGGTGTGTATTTTTTTCTTTAAAGTACCGAGACCAGCTATATACTGTATGTTTACGTTCCAAAATTAATATCGTTTATGGCCTTCACACGCGTTACAGTATGCTCCTATTCTTTTTATGCTCAGCTACTAAGATTTCCCTTCAGTGGTAAAATTCAATATCTACAACGGGCACAGTAAAGACGTTTACAGTAAGTCTTTCTATGACAGACCAATGGACCACGAGTGCCCCTGTCGGTCAACCAATCACGCACCGTGGTACCCCGTGTCATCTTACCTGCGGTACGTGTCTGTACCGCTCACTTTGAATGGCTGCATCTGTATATGTCGGTATACAGTGGTTTGCTCCAAAAAGGAATGATGTCTGAATTGCCCACAAGCAACAGTTCGAAAGAACCTGATTTAACTATCAATCTCTTACCATGGGCTTTAAAATCAAAGGCATATTAACAAATAAAGCCAAAATGTATTCGTTGTCTCAGGCTTTTTGGCCACTTAAGCCTAAATGTACATTCATTCAGCACTCCGTTTAACACAAAATGTCCAAAGAAAGAATACCTTTAAAAAATTAATTTGCCCATTCCTGACACACTCTTTTGGATTTGGCAGTGTGGTATTGTCTTTTCAGATCAATATCTTGATTCAGACAAGCACATTATCCAGTCAAATGAGTGGCATATTGAGAAAATGGTCTTTGAGAAATATTTGACCCCTAACCCTAACTAGCAAAACCCGAAGCTAGGGTTAGGGTTTCATTTCCCATACAATGTAGACAGTTTTTGATGGCATAGCTGTGTTTTAGGGCTGAAAGGATACTTAGGAATATAGTTCTTTCAATGTTTTCTAAACATTTTTTTCTGACCTATATGGCTGTATACAGTGCTTTGCTCCAAAAAGGAATGGTGTCTGAAATGCCCACAAGCAACAGTTCGAAAGAACCTGATTTAACTATCAATCTCTCTCCATGGGCTTTAAAATCAAAGGCATATTAACAAATAAAACCAATATGTATTAGTTGATTCATACTTTTAGACAACTTAAGCCTAAACTTACATTCATTCAGCACTCCGTTTAAAACAAAATTTCCAGTGAAAGAATACCTTTCAAACCTTAATTTGACCATTCCTGACACATTCTTTGGTTTTGGCAGTGTTATATTGTCATTCCACGCTAATATCTTGATTCAGACAAGCACATTTTCCAGTCAAATGAGTGGAATATTGAGAAAATGGTCTTTGAGAAATATTTGCCCCCTAACCCTAACTAGCAAAACCCGAAGCTAGGGTTAGGGTTTCATTTCCCATACAATGTAGACAGTTTTTGATGGCATGGCTGTGTTTTAGGGCTGAAAGGATACTTAGGAATATAGTTCTTTCAATGTTTTCTAAACATTTTTTTCTGACCTATATGGCGGTATACAGTGCTTTGCTCCAAAAAGGAATGGTGTCTGAAATGCCCACAAGCAAAAGTTCGATAGAACCTGATTTAACTATCAATCTCTTGCCATGGGCTTTAAAATCAAAGGCATATTAACAAATAAAACCAATATGTATTAGTTGTTTCATACTTTTAGACAACTTAAGCCTAAACGTACATTCATTCAGCACTCCATTTAACACAAAATTTCCAGTGAAAGA
The DNA here is from genome assembly GCF_059453375.1 of Lepisosteus platostomus. Lineage (NCBI taxonomy): Eukaryota > Metazoa > Chordata > Actinopteri > Semionotiformes > Lepisosteidae > Lepisosteus > Lepisosteus platostomus. The sequence continues at coordinate 43,895,174 of NC_142618.1, forward strand.
ATACCTTTCAAAGCTTAATTTGACCATTCCTGACACACTCTTTTGGTTTTGGCAGTGTTATATTGTAATTCCACATTAATATATTGATTCAGACAAGCACATTTTCCAGTCAAATGAGTGGAATATTGAGAAAATGGTCTTTGAGAAATATTTGCCCCCTAACCCTAACTATCAAAACCCAAAGCTAGGGTTAGGGTTTCATTTCCCATACAATGTAGACAGTTTTTGATGGCATGGCTGTGTTTTAGGGCTGAAAGGATACTTAGGAATATAGTTCTTTCAATGTTTTCTAAACATTTTTTTCTGACCTATATGGCTGTATACAGTGCTTTGCTCCAAAAAGGAATGGTGTCTGAATTGCCCACAAGCAACAGTTCGAAAGAACCTGATTTAACTTTCAAACTCTTGCCATGGGCTTTAAAATCAAAGGCATATTAACAAATAAAGCCAAAATGTATTAGTTGTTTCAGACTTTTAGACAACTTAATCCTAAACGTACATTCATTCAGCACTCCGTTTAACACAAAATTTCCAGTGAAAGAATACCTTTCAAACCTTAATTTGACCATTCCTGACACACTCTTTTGGTTTTGGCAGTGTTATATTGTCATTCCACACTAATATCTTGATTCAGACAAGCACATTTTCCAGTCAAATGAGTGGAATATTGAGAAAATGGTCTTTGAGAAATATTTGACCCCTAACCCTAACTAGCAAAACCCGAAGCTAGGGTTAGGGTTTCATTTCCCATACAATGTAGACAGTTTTTGATGGCATGGCTGTGTTTTAGGGCTGAAAGGATACTTAGGAATATAGTTCTTTCAATGTTTTCTAAACATTTTTTTCTGACCTATATGGCTGTATACAGTGCTTTGCTCCAAAAAGGAATGGTGTCTGAATTGCCCGACAAGCAACAGTTCGAAAGAACCTGATTTAACTTACAAACTCTTGCCATGGGCTTTAAAATCAAAGGCATTTTAACAAATAAAACCAATATGTATTAGTTGATTCATACTTTTAGACAACTTAAGCCTAAACTTACATTCATTCAGCACTCCGTTTAAAACAAAATTTCCAGTGAAAGAATACCTTTCAAACCTTAATTTGACCATTCCTGACACACTCTTTTGGTTTTGGCAGTGTTATATTGTCATTCCACACTAATATCTTGATTCAGACAAGCACATTTTCCAGTCAAATGAGTGGAATATTGAGAAAATGGTCTTTGAGAAATATTTGACCCCTAACCCTAACTAGCAAAACCCGAAGCTAGGGTTAAGGATTCATTTCCCATACAATGTAAACAGTTTTTGATGGCATGGCTGTGTTTTAGGGCTGAAAGGATACTTAGGAATATAGTTCTTTCAATGTTTTCTAAACATTTTTTTCTGACCTATATGGCTGTATACAGTGCTTTGCTCCAAAAAGGAATGGTGTCTGAAATGCCCACAAGCAACAGTTCGAAAGAACCTGATTTAACTATCAATCTCTCTCCATGGGCTTTAAAATCAAAGGCATTTTAACAAATAAAACCAATATGTATTAGTTGATTCATACTTTTAGACAACTTAAGCCTAAACTTACATTCATTCAGCACTCCGTTTAAAACAAAATTTCCAGTGAAAGAATACCTTTCAAACCTTAATTTGACCATTCCTGACACACTCTTTTGGTTTTGGCAGTGTTATATTGTCATTCCACACTAATATCTTGATTCAGACAAGCACATTTTCCAGTCAAATGAGTGGCATATTGAGAAAATGGTCTTTGAGAAATATTTGACCCCTAACCCTAACTAGCAAAACCCGAAGCTAGGGTTAGGGTTTTATTCCAATACAATGTAGACAGTTTTTGAAGGCATGGCTGTGTTTTAGGGCTGAAAGGATACTTAGGAATATAATTCTTTTAATGTTTTCTAAACATTTTTTTCTGACCTATATGGCTGTATACAGTGGTTTGCTCCAAAAAGGAATGGTGTCTGAATTGCCCGACAAGCAACAGTTCGAAAGAACCTGATTTAACTTACAAACTCTTGCCATGGGCTTTAAAATCAAAGGCATATTAACAAATAAAACCAATATGTATTAGTTGTTTCATACTTTTAGACAACTTAAGCCTAAACGTACATTCATTCAGCACTCCATTTAACACAAAATTTCCAGTGAAAGAATACCTTTCAAAGCTTAATTTGACCATTCCTGACACACTCTTTTGGTTTTGGCAGTGTTATATTGTAATTCCACATTAATATATTGATTCAGACAAGCACATTTTCCAGTCAAATGAGTGGAATATTGAGAAAATGGTCTTTGAGAAATATTTGACCCCTAACCCTAACTAGCAACACCCGAAGCTAGGGTTAGGGTTTCATTTCCCATACAATGTAGACAGTTTTTGATGGCATGGCTGTGTTTAAGGGCTGAAAGGATACTTAGGAATATAGTTCTTTCAATGTTTTCTAAACATTTTTTTCTGACCTATATGGCTGTATACAGTGCTTTGCTCCAAAAAGGAATGGTGTCTGAAATGCCCACAAGCAACAGTTCGAAAGAACCTGATTTAACTATCAATCTCTCTCCATGGGCTTTAAAATCAAAGGCATTTTAACAAATAAAACCAATATGTATTAGTTGATTCATACTTTTAGACAACTTAAGCCTAAACTTACATTCATTCAGCACTCCGTTTAAAACAAAATTTCCAGTGAAAGAATACCTTTCAAACCTTAATTTGACCATTCCTGACACACTCTTTTGGTTTTGGCAGTGTTATATTGTCATTCCACACTAATATCTTGATTCAGACAAGCACATTTTCCAGTCAAATGAGTGGAATATTGAGAAAATGGTCTTTGAGAAATATTTGCCCCTTAACCCTAACTAGCAAAACCCGAAGCTAGGGTTAGGGTTTCATTTCCCATACAATGTAGACAGTTTTTGATGGCATGGCTGTGTTTTAGGGCTGAAAGGATACTTAGGAATATAGTTCTTTCAAGGTTTTCTAAACATTTTTTTCTGACCTATATGGCTGTATACAGTGCATTGCTCCAAAAAGGAATGGTGTCTGAAATGCCCACAAGCAAAAGTTCGATAGAACCTGATTAAACTATCAATCTCTTGCCATGGGCTTTAAAATCAAAGGCATATTAACAAATAAAACCAATATGTATTAGTTGTTTCATACTTTTAGACAACTTAAGCCTAAACTTACATTCATTCAGAACTCCGTTTAAAACAAAATTTCCAGTGAGAGAATACCTTTCAAACCTTAATTTGACCATTCCTGACACACTCTTTTGGTTATGGCAGTGTTATATTGTCATTCCACACTAATATCTTGATTCAGACAAGCACATTTTCCAGTCAAATGAGTGGAATATTGAGAAAATGGTCTTTGAGAAATATTTGCCCCTTAACCCTAACTAGCAAAACCCGAAGCTAGGGTTAGGGTTTCATTTCCCATACAATGTAGACAGTTTTTGATGGGATGGCTGTGTTTTAGGGCTGAAAGGATACTTAGGAATATAGTTCTTTCAATGTTTTCTAAACATTTTTATCTGACCTATATGGCTGTATACAGTGCTTTGCTCCAAAAAGGAATGGTGTCTGAATTGCCCACAAGAAACAGTTTGAAAGAACCTGATTTAACTTTCAAACTCTTGCCATGGGCTTTAAAATCAAAGGCATATTAACAAATAAAGCCAAAATGTATTAGTTGTTTCAGACTTTTAGACAACTTAAGCCTAAACTTACATTCATTCAGCACTCCGTTTAACAGAAAATTTCCAGTGAAAGAATACCTTTCAAACCTTAATTTGACCATTCCTGACACACTCTTTTGGTTATGGCAGTGTTATATTGTCATTCCACACTAATATCTTGATTCAGACAAGCACATTTTCCAGTCAAATGAGTGGAATATTGAGAAAATGGTCTTTGAGAAATATTTGCTCCCTAACCCTAACTAGCAAAACGCGAAGCTAGGGTTAGGGTTTCATTTCCCATACAATGTAGACAGTTTTTGATGGCATGGCTGTGTTTTAGGGCTGAAAGGATACTTAGGAATATAGTTCTTTCAATGTTTTCTAAACATTTTTTTCTGACCTATATGGCTGTATACAGTGCTTTGCTCCAAAAAGGAATGGTGTCTGAAATGCCCACAAGCAACAGTTCGAAAGAACCTGATTTAACTATCAATCTCTTGCCATGGGCTTTAAAATCAAAGGCATATTAACAAATAAAACCAATATGTATTAGTTGATTCATACTTTTAGACAACTTAAGCCTAAACTTACATTCATTCAGAACTCCGTTTAAAACAAAATTTCCAGTGAGAGAATACCTTTCAAACCTTAATTTGACCATTCCTGACACACTCTTTTGGTTTTGGCAGTGTTATATTGTCATTCCACACTAATATCTTGATTCAGACAAGCACATTTTCCAGTCAAATGAGTGGCATATTGAGAAAATGGTCTTTGAGAAATATTTGACCCCTAACCCTAACTAGCAAAACCCGAAGCTAGGGTTAGGGTTTCATTTCCCATACAATGTAGACAGTTTTTGATGGCATGGCTGTGTTTTAGGGCTGAAAGGATACTTAGGAATATAGTTCTTTCAATGTTTTCTAAACATTTTTTTCTGACCTATATGGCTGTATACAGTGGTTTGCTCCAAAAAGGAATGGTGTCTGAATTGCCCGACAAGCAACAGTTCGAAAGAACCTGATTTAACTTACAAACTCTTGCCATGGGCTTTAAAATCAAAGGCATATTATCAAATAAAGCCAAAATGTATTAGTTGTTTCAGACTTTTAGACATCTTAAGCCTGAACTTACATTCATTCAGCACTCCGTTTAACACAAAATTACCAGTGAAAGAATACCTTTCAAACCTTAATTTGACCATTCCTGACACACTCTTTTGGTTTTGGCACTGTTATATTGTCATTCCACACTAATATCTTGATTCAGACAAGCACATTTTCCAGTCAAATGAGTGGAATATTGAGAAAATGGTCTTTGAGAAATATTTGACCCCTAACCCTAACTAGCAAAACCCGAAGCTAGGGTTAGGGTTTCATTTCCCATACAATGTAGACAGTTTTTGATGGCATGGCTGTGTTTTAGGGCTGAAAGGATACTTAGGAATATAGTTCTTTCAAGGTTTTCTAAACATTTTTTTCTGACCTATATGGCTGTATACAGTGCATTGCTCCAAAAAGGAATGGTGTCTGAAATGCCCACAAGCAAAAGTTCGATAGAACCTGATTAAACTATCAATCTCTTGCCATGGGCTTTAAAATCAAAGGCATATTAACAAATAAAACCAATATGTATTAGTTGTTTCATACTTTTAGACAACTTAAGCCTAAACTTACATTCATTCAGAACTCCGTTTAAAACAAAATTTCCAGTGAGAGAATACCTTTCAAACCTTAATTTGACCATTCCTGACACACTCTTTTGGTTATGGCAGTGTTATATTGTCATTCCACACTAATATCTTGATTCAGACAAGCACATTTTCCAGTCAAATGAGTGGAATATTGAGAAAATGGTCTTTGAGAAATATTTGCCCCTTAACCCTAACTAGCAAAACCCGAAGCTAGGGTTAGGGTTTCATTTCCCATACAATGTAGACAGTTTTTGATGGGATGGCTGTGTTTTAGGGCTGAAAGGATACTTAGGAATATAGTTCTTTCAATGTTTTCTAAACATTTTTATCTGACCTATATGGCTGTATACAGTGCTTTGCTCCAAAAAGGAATGGTGTCTGAATTGCCCACAAGAAACAGTTTGAAAGAACCTGATTTAACTTTCAAACTCTTGCCATGGGCTTTAAAATCAAAGGCATATTAACAAATAAAGCCAAAATGTATTAGTTGTTTCAGACTTTTAGACAACTTAAGCCTAAACTTACATTCATTCAGCACTCCGTTTAACAGAAAATTTCCAGTGAAAGAATACCTTTCAAACCTTAATTTGACCATTCCTGACACACTCTTTTGGTTATGGCAGTGTTATATTGTCATTCCACACTAATATCTTGATTCAGACAAGCACATTTTCCAGTCAAATGAGTGGAATATTGAGAAAATGGTCTTTGAGAAATATTTGCTCCCTAACCCTAACTAGCAAAACGCGAAGCTAGGGTTAGGGTTTCATTTCCCATACAATGTAGACAGTTTTTGATGGCATGGCTGTGTTTTAGGGCTGAAAGGATACTTAGGAATATAGTTCTTTCAATGTTTTCTAAACATTTTTTTCTGACCTATATGGCTGTATACAGTGCTTTGCTCCAAAAAGGAATGGTGTCTGAAATGCCCACAAGCAACAGTTCGAAAGAACCTGATTTAACTATCAATCTCTTGCCATGGGCTTTAAAATCAAAGGCATATTAACAAATAAAACCAATATGTATTAGTTGATTCATACTTTTAGACAACTTAAGCCTAAACTTACATTCATTCAGAACTCCGTTTAAAACAAAATTTCCAGTGAGAGAATACCTTTCAAACCTTAATTTGACCATTCCTGACACACTCTTTTGGTTTTGGCAGTGTTATATTGTCATTCCACACTAATATCTTGATTCAGACAAGCACATTTTCCAGTCAAATGAGTGGCATATTGAGAAAATGGTCTTTGAGAAATATTTGACCCCTAACCCTAACTAGCAAAACCCGAAGCTAGGGTTAGGGTTTCATTTCCCATACAATGTAGACAGTTTTTGATGGCATGGCTGTGTTTTAGGGCTGAAAGGATACTTAGGAATATAGTTCTTTCAATGTTTTCTAAACATTTTTTTCTGACCTATATGGCTGTATACAGTGGTTTGCTCCAAAAAGGAATGGTGTCTGAATTGCCCGACAAGCAACAGTTCGAAAGAACCTGATTTAACTTACAAACTCTTGCCATGGGCTTTAAAATCAAAGGCATATTATCAAATAAAGCCAAAATGTATTAGTTGTTTCAGACTTTTAGACATCTTAAGCCTGAACTTACATTCATTCAGCACTCCGTTTAACACAAAATTACCAGTGAAAGAATACCTTTCAAACCTTAATTTGACCATTCCTGACACACTCTTTTGGTTTTGGCACTGTTATATTGTCATTCCACACTAATATCTTGATTCAGACAAGCACATTTTCCAGTCAAATGAGTGGAATATTGAGAAAATGGTCTTTGAGAAATATTTGACCCCTAACCCTAACTAGCAAAACCCGAAGCTAGGGTTAGGGTTTCATTTCCCATACAATGTAGACAGTTTTTGATGGGATGGCTGTGTTTTAGGGCTGAAAGGATACTTAGGAATATAGTTCTTTCAATGTTTTCTAAACTTTTTTTTCTGACCTATATGGCTGTATACAGTGCTTTGCTCCAAAAAGGAATGGTGTCTGAAATGCCCACAAGCAACAGTTCGAAAGAACCTGATTTAACTATCAATCTCTTGCCATGGGCTTTAAAATCAAAGGCATATTAACAAATAAAACCAATATGTATTAGTTGATTCATACTTTTAGACAACTTAAGCCTAAACTTACATTCATTCAGAACTCCGTTTAAAACAAAATTTCCAGTGAGAGAATACCTTTCAAACCTTAATTTGACCATTCCTGACACACTCTTTTGGTTTTGGCAGTGTTATATTGTCATTCCACACTAATATCTTGATTCAGACAAGCACATTTTCCAGTCAAATGAGTGGCATATTGAGAAAATGGTCCTTGAGAAATATTTGACCCCTAACCCTAACTAGCAAAACCCGAAGCTAGGGTTAGGGTTTCATTTCCCATACAATGTAGACAGTTTTTGAAGGCATGGCTGTGTTTTAGGGCTGAAAGGATACTTAGGAATATAATTCTTTCAATGTTTTCTAAACATTTTTTTCTGACCTATATGGCTGTATACAGTGCTTTGCTCCAAAAAGGAATGGTGTCTGAATTGCCCGACAAGCAACAGTTCGAAAGAACCTGATTTAACTTACAAACTCTTGCCATGGGCTTTAAAATCAAAGGCATATTAACAAATAAAGCCAAAATGTATTAGTTGTTTCAGACTTTTAGACATCTTAAGCCTGAACTTACATTCATTCAGCACTCAGTTTAACACAAAATTACCAGTGAAAGAATACCTTTCAAACCTTAATTTGACCATTCCTGACACACTCTTTTGGTTTTGGCACTGTTATATTGTCATTCCACACTAATATCTTGATTCAGACAAGGACATTTTCCAGTCAAATGAGTGGAATATTGAGAAAATGGTCTTTGAGAAATATTTGACCCCTAACCCTAACTAGCAAAACCCGAAGCTAGGATTAGGGTTTCATTTCCCATACAATGTAGACAGTTTTTGATGGCATGGCTGTGTTTTAGGGCTGAAAGGATACTTAGGAATATAGTTCTTTCAATGTTTTCTAAACATTTTTTTCTGACCTATATGGCTGTATACAGTGCTTTGCTCCAAAAAGGAATGGTGTCTGAATTGCCCACAAGCAACAGTTTGAAAGAACCTGATTTAACTTTCAAACTCTTTCCATGGGCTTTAAAATCAAAGGCATATTAACAAATAAAGCCAAAATGTATTAGTTGTTTCAGACTTTTAGACAACTTAAGCCTAAATTACATTCATTCAGCACTCCGTTTAACAGAAAATTTCCAGTGAAAGAATACCTTTCAAACCTTAATTTGACCATTTCTGACACACTCTTTTGGTTATGGCAGTGTTATATTGTCATTCCACACTAATATCTTGATTCAGACAAGCACATTTTCCAGTCAAATGAGTGGAATATTGAGAAAATGGTCTTTGAGAAATATTTGCCCCATAACCCTAACTAGCAAAACCCGAAGCTAGGGTTAGGGTTTCATTTCCCATACAATGTAGACAGTTTTGATGGCATGGCTGTGTTTTAGGGCTGAAAGGATACTTAGGAATATAGTTCTTTCAATGTTTTCTAAACATTTTTTTCTGACCTATATGGCTGTTTACAGTGCTTTGCTCCAAAAAGGAATGGTGTCTGAAATGCCCACAAGCAACAGTTCGAAAGAACCTGATTTAACTATCAATCTCTCTCCATGGGCTTTAAAATCAAAGGCATTTTAACAAATAAAACCAATATGTATTAGTTGATTCATACTTTTAGACAACTTAAGCCTAAACTTACATTCATTCAGCACTCCGTTTAAAACAAAATTTCCAGTGAAAGAATACCTTTCAAACCTTAATTTGACCATTCCTGACACACTCTTTTGGTTTTGGCAGTGTTATATTGTCATTCCACACTAATATCTTGATTCAGACAAGCACATTTTCCAGTCAAATGAGTGGAATATTGAGAAAATGGTCTTTGAGAAATATTTGACCCCTAACCCTAACTAGCAAAACCCGAAGCTAGGGTTAGGGCTTCATTTCCCATACAATGTAGACAGTTTTTGATGGCATGGCTGTGTTTTAGGGCTGAAAGGATACTTAGGAATATAGTTCTTTCAATGTTTTCTAAACATTTTTTTCTGACCTATATGGCTGTATACAGTGCTTTGCTCCAAAAAGGAATGGTGTCTGAAATGCCCACAAGCAACAGTTCGAAAGAACCTGATTTAACTATCAATCTCTCTCCATGGGCTTTAAAATCAAAGGCATATTAACAAATAAAACCAATATGTATTAGTTGATTCATACTTTTAGACAACTTAAGCCTAAACTTACATTCATTCAGCACTCCGTTTAAAACAAAATTTCCAGTGAAAGAATACCTTTCAAACCTTAATTTGACCATTCCTGACACACTCTTTTGGTTCTGGCAGTGTTATATTGTCATTCCACACTAATATCTTGATTCAGACAAGCACCTTTTCCAGTCAAATGAGTGGAATATTGAGAAAATGGTCTTTGAGAAATATTTGCCCCATAACCCTAACTAGCAAAACCCGAAGCTAGGGTTAGGGTTTCATTTCCCATACAATGTAGACAGTTTTGATGGCATGGCTGTGTTTTAGGGCTGAAAGGATACTTAGGAATATAGTTCTTTCAATGTTTTCTAAACATTTTTTTCAGACCTATATGGCTGTATACAGTGCATTGCTCCAAAAAGGAATGGTGTCTGAAATGCCCACAAGCAAAAGTTCGATAGAACCTGATTTAACTATCAATCTCTTGCCATGGGCTTTAAAATCAAAGGCATATTAACAAATAAAACCAATATGTATTAGTTGTTTCATACTTTTAGACAACTTAAGCCTAAACTTACATTCATTCAGCACTCCGTTTAACAGAAAATTTCCAGTGAAAGAATACCTTTCAAACCTTAATTTGACCATTCCTGACACACTCTTTTGGTTTTGGCAGTGTTATATTGTCATTCCACACTAATATCTTGATTCAGACAAGCACATTTTCCAGTCAAATGAGTGGCATATTGAGAAAATGGTCTTTGAGAAATATTTGACCCCTAACCCTAACTAGCAAAACCCGAAGCTAGGGTTAGGGTTTCATTTCCCATACAATGTAGACAGTTTTTGAAGGCATGGCTGTGTTTTAGGGCTGAAAGGATACTTAGGAATATAATTCTTTCAATGTTTTCTAAACATTTTTTTCTGACCTATATGGCTGTATACAGTGCTTTGCTCCAAAAAGGAATGGTGTCTGAAATGCCCACAAGCAACAGTTCGAAAGAACCTGATTTAACTATCAATCTCTCTCCATGGGCTTTAAAATCAAAGGCATTTTAACAAATAAAACCAATATGTATTAGTTGATTCATACTTTTAGACAACTTAAGCCTAAACTTACATTCATTCAGCACTCCGTTTAAAACAAAATTTCCAGTGAAAGAATACCTTTCAAACCTTAATTTGACCATTCCTGACACACTCTTTTGCTTTTGGCAGTGTTATATTGTCATTCCACACTAATATCTTGATTCAGACAAGCACATTTTCCAGTCAAATGAGTGGAATATTGAGAAAATGGTCTTTGAGAAATATTTGCCCCCTAACCCTAACTAGCAAAACCCGAAGCTAGGGTTAGGGTTTCATTTCCCATACAATGTATACAGTTTTTGATGGCATGGCTGTGTTTTAGGGCTGAAAGGATACTTAGGAATATAGTTCTTTAAATGTTTTCTAAACATTTTTTTCAGACCTATATGGCTGTATACAGTGCATTGCTCCAAAAAGGAATGGTGTCTGAAATGCCCACAAGCAAAAGTTCGATAGAACCTGATTAAACTATCAATCTCTTGCCATGGGCTTTAAAATCAAAGGCATATTAACAAATAAAACCAATATGTATTAGTTGTTTCAGACTTTTAGACATCTTAAGCCTGAACTTACATTCATTCAGCACTCCGTTTAACACAAAATTACCAGTGAAAGAATACCTTTCAAACCTTAATTTGACCATTCCTGACACACTCTTTTGGTTTTGGCACTGTTATATTGTCATTCCACACTAATATCTTGATTCAGACAAGCACATTTTCCAGTCAAATGAGTGGAATATTGAGAAAATGGTCTTTGAGAAATATTTGACCCCTAACCCTAACTAGCAAAACCCGAAGCTAGGGTTAGGGCTTCATTTCCCATACAATGTAGACAGTTTTTGATGGCATGGCTGTGTTTTAGGGCTGAAAGGATACTTAGGAATATAGTTCTTTCAATGTTTTCTAAACATTTTTTTCTGACCTATATGGCTGTATACAGTGCATTGCTCCAAAAAGGAATGGTGTCTGAAATGCCCACAAGCAACAGTTCGAAAGAACCTGATTTAACTATCAATCTCTCTCCATGGGCTTTAAAATCAAAGGCATATTAACAAATAAAACCAATATGTATTAGTTGATTCATACTTTTAGACAACTTAAGCCTAAACTTACATTCATTCAGCACTCCGTTTAAAACAAAATTTCCAGTGAAAGAATACCTATCAAACCTTAATTTGACCATTCCTGACACACTCTTTTGGTTTTGGCACTGTTATATTGTCATTCCACACTAATATCTTGATTCAGACAAGGACATTTTCCAGTCAAATGAGTGGAATATTGAGAAAATGGTCTTTGAGAAATATTTGACCCCTAACCCTAACTAGCAAAACCCGAAGCTAGGGTTAGGGTTTCATTTCCCATACAATGTAGACAGTTTTTGATGGCATGGCTGTGTTTTAGGGCTGAAAGGATACTTAGGAATATAGTTCATTCAATGTTTTCTAAACATTTTTTTCTGACCTATATGGCTGTATACAGTGCTTTGCTCCAAAAAGGAATGGGGTCTGAATTGCCCACAAGAAACAGTTTGAAAGAACCTGATTTAACTTTCAAACTCTTGCCATGGGCTTTAAAATCAAAGGCATATTAACAAATAAAGCCAAAATGTATTAGTTGTTTCAGACTTTTAGACAACTTAAGCCTAAACTTACATTCATTCAGCACTCCGTTTAACAGAAAATTTCCAGTGAAAGAATACCTTTAAAACCTTAATTTGACCATTCCTGACACACTCTTTTGGTTATGGCAGTGTTATATTGTCATTCCACACTAATATCTTGATTCAGACAAGCACATTTTCCAGTCAAATGAGTGGAATATTGAGAAAATGGTCTTTGAGAAATATTTGACCCCTAACCCTAACTAGCAAAACCCGAAGCTAGGGTTAGGGTTTCATTTCCCATACAATGTAGACAGTTTTTGATGGCATGGCTGTGTTTTAGGGCTGAAAGGATACTTAGGAATATAGTTCTTTCAATGTTTTCTAAACATTTTTTTCTGACCTATATGGCTGTATACAGTGCTTTGCTCCAAAAAGGAATGGTGTCTGAATTGCCCACAAGCAACAGTTCGAAAGAACCTGATTTAACTTTCAAACTCTTGCTATGGGCTTTAAAATCAAAGGCATATTAACAAATAAAGCCAAAATGTATTAGTTGTTTCAGACTTTTAGACAACTTAATCCTAAACGTACATTCATTCAGCACTCCGTTTAAAACAAAATTTCCAGTGAAAGAATACCTTTCAAACCTTAATTTGACCATTCCTGACACACTCTTTTGGTTTTGGCAGTGTTATATTGTCATTCCACACTAATATCTTGATTCAGACAAGCACATTTTCCAGTCAAATGAGTGGAATATTGAGAAAATGGTCTTTAAGAAATATTTGACCCCTAACCCTAACTAGCAAAACCCGAAGCTAGGGTTAGGGCTTCATTTCCCATACAATGTAGACAGTTTTTGATGGCATGGCTGTGTTTTAGGGCTGAAAGGATACTTAGGAATATAGTTCTTTCAATGTTTTCTAAACATTTTTTTCTGACCTATATGGCTGTATACAGTGCTTTGCTCCAAAAAGGAATGGTGTCTGAAATGCCCACAAGCAACAGTTCGAAAGAACCTGATTTAACTATCAATCTCTCTCCATGGGCTTTAAAATCAAAGGCATATTAACAAATAAAACCAATATGTATTAGTTGATTCATACTTTTAGACAACTTAAGCCTAAACTTACATTCATTCAGCACTCCGTTTAAAACAAAATTTCCAGTGAAAGAATACCTTTCAAACCTTAATTTGACCATTCCTGACACACTCTTTTGGTTTTGGCAGTGTTATATTGTCATTCCACACTAATATCTTGATTCAGACAAGCACATTTTCCAGTCAAATGAGTGGAAAATTGAGAAAATGGTCTTTGAGAAATATTTGCCCCCTAACCCTAACTAGCAAAACCCGAAGCTAGGGTTAGGGTTTCATTTCCCATACAATGTATACAGTTTTTGATGGCATGGCTGTGTTTTAGGGCTGAAAGGATACTTAGGAATATAGTTCTTTAAATGTTTTCTAAACATTTTTTTCAGACCTATATGGCTGTATACAGTGCATTGCTCCAAAAAGGAATGGTGTCTGAAATGCCCACAAGCAAAAGTTCGATAGAACCTGATTAAACTATCAATCTCTTGCCATGGGCTTTAAAATCAAAGGCATATTAACAAATAAAACCAATATGTATTAGTTGTTTCAGACTTTTAGACAACTTAAGCCTAAACTTACATTCATTCAGAACTCCGTTTAAAACAAAATTTCCAGTGAGAGAATACCTTTCAAACCTTAATTTGACCATTCCTGACACACTCTTTTTGTTTTGGCAGTGTTATATTGTCATTCCACACTAATATCTTGATTCAGACAAGCACATTTTCCAGTCAAATGAGTGGCATATTGAGAAAATGGTCTTTGAGAAATATTTGACCCCTAACCCTAACTAGCAAAACCCGAAGCTAGGGTTAGGGTTTCATTTCCCATACAATGTAGACAGTTTTTGATGGCATGGCTGTGTTTTAGGGCTGAAAGGATACTTAGGAATATAGTTCTTTCAATGTTTTCTAAACATTTTTTTCTGACCTATATGGCTGTATACAGTGGTTTGCTCCAAAAAGGAATGGTGTCTGAATTGCCCGACAAGCAACAGTTCGAAAGAACCTGATTTAACTTACAAACTCTTGCCATGGGCTTTAAAATCAAAGGCATATTAACAAATAAAGCCAAAATGTATTAGTTGTTTCAGACTTTTAGACATCTTAAGCCTGAACTTACATTCATTCAGCACTCCGTTTAAAACAAAATTACCAGTGAAAGAATACCTTTCAAACCTTAATTTGACCATTCCTGACACACTCTTTTGGTTTTGGCACTGTTATATTGTCATTCCACACTAATATCTTGATTCAGACAAGCACATTTTCCAGTCAAATGAGTGGAATATTGAGAAAATGGTCTTTGAGAAATATTTGACCCCTAACCCTAACTAGCAAAACCCGAAGCTAGGGTTAGGGCTTCATTTCCCATACAATGTAGACAGTTTTTGATGGCATGGCTGTGTTTTAGGGCTGAAAGGATACTTAGGAATATAGTTCTTTCAATGTTTTCTAAACATTTTTTTCTGACCTATATGGCTGTATACAGTGCTTTGCTCCAAAAAGGAATGGAGTCTGAAATGCCCACAAGCAACAGTTCGAAAGAACCTGATTTAACTATCAATCTCTCTCCATGGGCTTTAAAATCAAAGGCATATTAACAAATAAAACCAATATGTATTAGTTGATTCATACTTTTAGACAACTTAAGCCTAAACTTACATTCATTCAGCACTCCGTTTAAAACAAAATTTCCAGTGAAAGAATACCTTTCAAACCTTAATTTGACCATTCCTGACACACTCTTTTGGTTTTGGCAGTGTTATATTGTCATTCCACACTAATATCTTGATTCAGACAAGCACATTTTCCAGTCAAATGAGTGGAATATTGAGAAAATGGTCTTTGAGAAATATTTGCCCCCTAACCCTAACTAGCAAAACCCGAAGCTAGGGTTAGGGTTTCATTTCCCATACAATGTATACAGTTTTTGATGGCATGGCTGTGTTTTAGGGCTGAAAGGATACTTAGGAATATAGTTCTTTCAATGTTTTCTAAACATTTTTTTCTGACCTATATGGCTGTATACAGTGCTTTGCTCCAAAAAGGAATGGAGTCTGAAATGCCCACAAGCAACAGTTCGAAAGAACCTGATTTAACTATCAATCTCTCTCCATGGGCTTTAAAATCAAAGGCATATTAACAAATACAACCAATATGTATTAGTTGTTTCAGACTTTTAGACAACTTAATCCTAAACGTACATTCATTCAGCACTCCGTTTAAAACAAAATTTCCAGTGAAAGAATACCTTTCAAACCTTAATTTGACCATTCCTGACACACTCTTTTGGTTTTGGCAGTGTTATATTGTCATTCCACACTAATATCTTGATTCAGACAAGCACATTTTCCAGTCAAATGAGTGGAATATTGAGAAAATGGTCTTTAAGAAATATTTGACCCCTAACCCTAACTAGCAAAACCCGAAGCTAGGGTTAGGGCTTCATTTCCCATACAATGTAGACAGTTTTTGATGGCATGGCTGTGTTTTAGGGCTGAAAGGATACTTAGGAATATAGTTCTTTCAATGTTTTCTAAACATTTTTTTCTGACCTATATGGCTGTATACAGTGCTTTGCTCCAAAAAGGAATGGTGTCTGAAATGCCCACAAGCAACAGTTCGAAAGAACCTGATTTAACTATCAATCTCTCTCCATGGGCTTTAAAATCAAAGGCATATTAACAAATAAAACCAATATGTATTAGTTGATTCATACTTTTAGACAACTTAAGCCTAAACTTACATTCATTCAGCACTCCGTTTAAAACAAAATTTCCAGTGAAAGAATACCTTTCAAACCTTAATTTGACCATTCCTGACACACTCTTTTGGTTTTGGCAGTGTTATATTGTCATTCCACACTAATATCTTGATTCAGACAAGCACATTTTCCAGTCAAATGAGTGGAATATTGAGAAAATGGTCTTTGAGAAATATTTGCCCCCTAACCCTAACTAGCAAAACCCGAAGCTAGGGTTAGGGTTTCATTTCCCATACAATGTATACAGTTTTTGATGGCATGGCTGTGTTTTAGGGCTGAAAGGATACTTAGGAATATAGTTCTTTAAATGTTTTCTAAACATTTTTTTCAGACCTATATGGCTGTATACAGTGCATTGCTCCAAAAAGGAATGGTGTCTGAAATGCCCACAAGCAAAAGTTCGATAGAACCTGATTAAACTATCAATCTCTTGCCATGGGCTTTAAAATCAAAGGCATATTAACAAATAAAACCAATATGTATTAGTTGTTTCAGACTTTTAGACAACTTAAGCCTAAACTTACATTCATTCAGAACTCCGTTTAAAACAAAATTTCCAGTGAGAGAATACCTTTCAAACCTTAATTTGACCATTCCTGACACACTCTTTTGGTTTTGGCAGTGTTATATTGTCATTCCACACTAATATCTTGATTCAGACAAGCACATTTTCCAGTCAAATGAGTGGCATATTGAGAAAATGGTCTTTGAGAAATATTTGACCCCTAACCCTAACTAGCAAAACCCGAAGCTAGGGTTAGGGTTTCATTTCCCATACAATGTAGACAGTTCTTGATGGCATGGCTGTGTTTTAGGGCTGAAAGGATACTTAGGAATATAGTTCTTTCAATGTTTTCTAAACATTTTTTTCTGACCTATATGGCTGTATACAGTGGTTTGCTCCAAAAAGGAATGGTGTCTGAATTGCCCGACAAGCAACAGTTCGAAAGAACCTGATTTAACTTACAAACTCTTGCCATGGGCTTTAAAATCAAAGGCATATTAACAAATAAAGCCAAAATGTATTAGTTGTTTCAGACTTTTAGACATCTTAAGCCTGAACTTACATTCATTCAGCACTCCGTTTAACACAAAATTACCAGTGAAAGAATACCTTTCAAACCTTAATTTGACCATTCCTGACACACTCTTTTGGTTTTGGCACTGTTATATTGTCATTCCACACTAATATCTTGATTCAGACAAGCACATTTTCCAGTCAAATGAGTGGAATATTGAGAAAATGGTCTTTGAGAAATATTTGACCCCTAACCCTAACTAGCAAAACCCGAAGCTAGGGTTAGGGCTTCATTTCCCATAAAATGTAGACAGTTTTTGATGGCATGGCTGTGTTTTAGGGCTGAAAGGATACTTAGGAATATAGTTCTTTCAATGTTTTCTAAACATTTTTTTCTGACCTATATGGCTGTATACAGTGCTTTGCTCCAAAAAGGAATGGAGTCTGAAATGCCCACAAGCAACAGTTCGAAAGAACCTGATTTAACTATCAATCTCTCTCCATGGGCTTTAAAATCAAAGGCATATTAACAAATAAAACCAATATGTATTAGTTGATTCATACTTTTAGACAACTTAAGCCTAAACTTACATTCATTCAGCACTCCGTTTAAAACAAAATTTCCAGTGAAAGAATACCTATCAAACCTTAATTTGACCATTCCTGACACACTCTTTTGGTTTTGGCACTGTTATATTGTCATTCCACACTAATATCTTGATTCAGACAAGGACATTTTCCAGTCAAATGAGTGGAATATTGAGAAAATGGTCTTTGAGAAATATTTGACCCCTAACCCTAACTAGCAAAACCCGAAGCTAGGGTTAGGGTTTCATTTCCCATACAATGTAGACAGTTTTTGATGGCATGGCTGTGTTTTAGGGCTGAAAGGATACTTAGGAATATAGTTCTTTCAATGTTTTCTAAACATTTTTTTCTGACCTATATGGCTGTATACAGTGCATTGCTCCAAAAAGGAATGGTGTCTGAAATGCCCACAAGCAACAGTTCGAAAGAACCTGATTTAACTATCAATCTCTCTCCATGGGCTTTAAAATCAAAGGCATATTAACAAATAAAACCAATATGTATTAGTTGATTCATACTTTTAGACAACTTAAGCCTAAACTTACATTCATTCAGCACTCCGTTTAAAACAAAATTTCCAGTGAAAGAATACCTATCAAACCTTAATTTGACCATTCCTGACACACTCTTTTGGTTTTGGCACTGTTATATTGTCATTCCACACTAATATCTTGATTCAGACAAGGACATTTTCCAGTCAAATGAGTGGAATATTGAGAAAATGGTCTTTGAGAAATATTTGACCCCTAACCCTAACTAGCAAAACCCGAAGCTAGGGTTAGGGTTTCATTTCCCATACAATGTAGACAGTTTTTGATGGCATGGCTGTGTTTTAGGGCTGAAAGGATACTTAGGAATATAGTTCTTTCAATGTTTTCTAAACATTTTTTTCTGACCTATATGGCTGTATACAGTGCTTTGCTCCAAAAAGGAATGGTGTCTGAATTGCCCACAAGAAACAGTTTGAAAGAACCTGATTTAACTTTCAAACTCTTGCCATGGGCTTTAAAATCAAAGGCATATTAACAAATAAAGCCAAAATGTATTAGTTGTTTCAGACTTTTAGACAACTTAAGCCTAAACTTACATTCATTCAGCACTCCGTTTAACAGAAAATTTCCAGTGAAAGAATACCTTTAAAACCTTAATTTGACCATTCCTGACACACTCTTTTGGTTATGGCAGTGTTATATTGTCATTCCACACTAATATCTTGATTCAGACAAGCACATTTTCCAGTCAAATGAGTGGAATATTGAGAAAATGGTCTTTGAGAAATATTTGACCCCTAACCCTAACTAGCAAAACCCGAAGCTAGGGTTAGGGTTTCATTTCCCATACAATGTAGACAGTTTTTGATGGCATGGCTGTGTTTTAGGGCTGAAAGGATACTTAGGAATATAGTTCTTTCAATGTTTTCTAAACATTTTTTTCTGACCTATATGGCTGTATACAGTGCTTTGCTCCAAAAAGGAATGGTGTCTGAATTGCCCACAAGCAACAGTTCGAAAGAACCTGATTTAACTTTCAAACTCTTGCTATGGGCTTTAAAATCAAAGGCATATTAACAAATAAAGCCAAAATGTATTAGTTGTTTCAGACTTTTAGACAACTTAATCCTAAACGTACATTCATTCAGCACTCCGTTTAAAACAAAATTTCCAGTGAAAGAATACCTTTCAAACCTTAATTTGACCATTCCTGACACACTCTTTTGGTTTTGGCAGTGTTATATTGTCATTCCACACTAATATCTTGATTCAGACAAGCACATTTTCCAGTCAAATGAGTGGAATATTGAGAAAATGGTCTTTAAGAAATATTTGACCCCTAACCCTAACTAGCAAAACCCGAAGCTAGGGTTAGGGCTTCATTTCCCATACAATGTAGACAGTTTTTGATGGCATGGCTGTGTTTTAGGGCTGAAAGGATACTTAGGAATATAGTTCTTTCAATGTTTTCTAAACATTTTTTTCTGACCTATATGGCTGTATACAGTGCTTTGCTCCAAAAAGGAATGGTGTCTGAAATGCCCACAAGCAACAGTTCGAAAGAACCTGATTTAACTATCAATCTCTCTCCATGGGCTTTAAAATCAAAGGCATATTAACAAATAAAACCAATATGTATTAGTTGATTCATACTTTTAGACAACTTAAGCCTAAACTTACATTCATTCAGCACTCCGTTTAAAACAAAATTTCCAGTGAAAGAATACCTTTCAAACCTTAATTTGACCATTCCTAACACACTCTTTTGGTTTTGGCAGTGTTATATTGTCATTCCACACTAATATCTTGATTCAGACAAGCACATTTTCCAGTCAAATGAGTGGAATATTGAGAAAATGGTCTTTGAGAAATATTTGCCCCCTAACCCTAACTAGCAAAACCCGAAGCTAGGGTTAGGGTTTCATTTCCCATACAATGTATACAGTTTTTGATGGCATGGCTGTGTTTTAGGGCTGAAAGGATACTTAGGAATATAGTTCTTTAAATGTTTTCTAAACATTTTTTTCAGACCTATATGGCTGTATACAGTGC
This sequence comes from Lepisosteus platostomus, assembly GCF_059453375.1. NCBI lineage: Eukaryota > Metazoa > Chordata > Actinopteri > Semionotiformes > Lepisosteidae > Lepisosteus > Lepisosteus platostomus. The sequence continues at coordinate 43,915,560 of NC_142618.1, forward strand.
ATTGCTCCAAAAAGGAATGGTGTCTGAAATGCCCACAAGCAAAAGTTCGATAGAACCTGATTAAACTATCAATCTCTTGCCATGGGCTTTAAAATCAAAGGCATATTAACAAATAAAACCAATATGTATTAGTTGTTTCAGACTTTTAGACAACTTAAGCCTAAACTTACATTCATTCAGAACTCCGTTTAAAACAAAATTTCCAGTGAGAGAATACCTTTCAAACCTTAATTTGACCATTCCTGACACACTCTTTTTGTTTTGGCAGTGTTATATTGTCATTCCACACTAATATCTTGATTCAGACAAGCACATTTTCCAGTCAAATGAGTGGCATATTGAGAAAATGGTCTTTGAGAAATATTTGACCCCTAACCCTAACTAGCAAAACCCGAAGCTAGGGTTAGGGTTTCATTTCCCATACAATGTAGACAGTTTTTGATGGCATGGCTGTGTTTTAGGGCTGAAAGGATACTTAGGAATATAGTTCTTTCAATGTTTTCTAAACATTTTTTTCTGACCTATATGGCTGTATACAGTGGTTTGCTCCAAAAAGGAATGGTGTCTGAATTGCCCGACAAGCAACAGTTCGAAAGAACCTGATTTAACTTACAAACTCTTGCCATGGGCTTTAAAATCAAAGGCATATTAACAAATAAAGCCAAAATGTATTAGTTGTTTCAGACTTTTAGACATCTTAAGCCTGAACTTACATTCATTCAGCACTCCGTTTAACACAAAATTACCAGTGAAAGAATACCTTTCAAACCTTAATTTGACCATTCCTGACACACTCTTTTGGTTTTGGCACTGTTATATTGTCATTCCACACTAATATCTTGATTCAGACAAGCACATTTTCCAGTCAAATGAGTGGAATATTGAGAAAATGGTCTTTGAGAAATATTTGACCCCTAACCCTAACTAGCAAAACCCGAAGCTAGGGTTAGGGCTTCATTTCCCATACAATGTAGACAGTTTTTGATGGCATGGCTGTGTTTTAGGGCTGAAAGGATACTTAGGAATATAGTTCTTTCAATGTTTTCTAAACATTTTTTTCTGACCTATATGGCTGTATACAGTGCTTTGCACCAAAAAGGAATGGAGTCTGAAATGCCCACAAGCAACAGTTCGAAAGAACCTGATTTAACTATCAATCTCTCTCCATGGGCTTTAAAATCAAAGGCATATTAACAAATAAAACCAATATGTATTAGTTGATTCATACTTTTAGACAACTTAAGCCTAAACTTACATTCATTCAGCACTCCGTTTAAAACAAAATTTCCAGTGAAAGAATACCTTTCAAACCTTAATTTGACCATTCCTGACACACTCTTTTGGTTTTGGCAGTGTTATATTGTCATTCCACACTAATATCTTGATTCAGACAAGCACATTTTCCAGTCAAATGAGTGGAATATTGAGAAAATGGTCTTTGAGAAATATTTGCCCCCTAACCCTAACTAGCAAAACCCGAAGCTAGGGTTAGGGTTTCATTTCCCATACAATGTATACAGTTTTTGATGGCATGGCTGTGTTTTAGGGCTGAAAGGATACTTAGGAATATAGTTCTTTCAATGTTTTCTAAACATTTTTTTCTGACCTATATGGCTGTATACAGTGCTTTGCTCCAAAAAGGAATGGAGTCTGAAATGCCCACAAGCAACAGTTCGAAAGAACCTGATTTAACTATCAATCTCTCTCCATGGGCTTTAAAATCAAAGGCATATTAACAAATAAAACCAATATGTATTAGTTGTTTCAGACTTTTAGACAACTTAATCCTAAACGTACATTCATTCAGCACTCCGTTTAAAACAAAATTTCCAGTGAAAGAATACCTTTCAAACCTTAATTTGACCATTCCTGACACACTCTTTTGGTTTTGGCAGTGTTATATTGTCATTCCACACTAATATCTTGATTCAGACAAGCACATTTTCCAGTCAAATGAGTGGAATATTGAGAAAATGGTCTTTGAGAAATATTTGCCCCCTAACCCTAACTAGCAAAACCCGAAGCTAGGGTTAGGGTTTCATTTCCCATACAATGTATACAGTTTTTGATGGCATGGCTGTGTTTTAGGGCTGAAAGGATACTTAGGAATATAGTTCTTTAAATGTTTTCTAAACATTTTTTTCTGACCTATATGGCTGTATACAGTGCATTGCTCCAAAAAGGAATGGTGTCTGAAATGCCCACAAGCAAAAGTTCGATAGAACCTGATTAAACTATCAATCTCTTGCCATGGGCTTTAAAATCAAAGGCATATTAACAAATAAAACCAATATGTATTAGTTGTTTCAGACTTTTAGACAACTTAAGCCTAAACTTACATTCATTCAGAACTCCGTTTAAAACAAAATTTCCAGTGAGAGAATACCTTTCAAACCTTAATTTGACCATTCCTGACACACTCTTTTGGTTTTGGCAGTGTTATATTGTCATTCCACACTAATATCTTGATTCAGACAAGCACATTTTCCAGTCAAATGAGTGGCATATTGAGAAAATGGTCTTTGAGAAATATTTGACCCCTAACCCTAACTAGCAAAACCCGAAGCTAGGGTTAGGGTTTCATTTCCCATACAATGTAGACAGTTCTTGATGGCATGGCTGTGTTTTAGGGCTGAAAGGATACTTAGGAATATAGTTCTTTCAATGTTTTCTAAACATTTTTTTCTGACCTATATGGCTGTATACAGTGGTTTGCTCCAAAAAGGAATGGTGTCTGAATTGCCCGACAAGCAACAGTTCGAAAGAACCTGATTTAACTTACAAACTCTTGCCATGGGCTTTAAAATCAAAGGCATATTAACAAATAAAGCCAAAATGTATTAGTTGTTTCAGACTTTTAGACATCTTAAGCCTGAACTTACATTCATTCAGCACTCCGTTTAACACAAAATTACCAGTGAAAGAATACCTTTCAAACCTTAATTTGACCATTCCTGACACACTCTTTTGGTTTTGGCACTGTTATATTGTCATTCCACACTAATATCTTGATTCAGACAAGCACATTTTCCAGTCAAATGAGTGGAATATTGAGAAAATGGTCTTTGAGAAATATTTGACCCCTAACCCTAACTAGCAAAACCCGAAGCTAGGGTTAGGGCTTCATTTCCCATAAAATGTAGACAGTTTTTGATGGCATGGCTGTGTTTTAGGGCTGAAAGGATACTTAGGAATATAGTTCTTTCAATGTTTTCTAAACATTTTTTTCTGACCTATATGGCTGTATACAGTGCTTTGCTCCAAAAAGGAATGGAGTCTGAAATGCCCACAAGCAACAGTTCGAAAGAACCTGATTTAACTATCAATCTCTCTCCATGGGCTTTAAAATCAAAGGCATATTAACAAATAAAACCAATATGTATTAGTTGATTCATACTTTTAGACAACTTAAGCCTAAACTTACATTCATTCAGCACTCCGTTTAAAACAAAATTTCCAGTGAAAGAATACCTTTCAAACCTTAATTTGACCATTCCTGACACACTCTTTTGGTTTTGGCAGTGTTATATTATCATTCCACACTAATATCTTGATTCAGACAAGCACATTTTCCAGTCAAATGAGTTGAATATTGAGAAAATGGTCTTTGAGAAATATTTGCCCCCTAACCCTAACTAGCAAAACCCGAAGCTAGGGTTAGGGTTTCATTTCCCATACAATGTATACAGTTTTTGATGGCATGGCTGTGTTTTAGGGCTGAAAGGATACTTAGGAATATAGTTCTTTAAATGTTTTCTAAACATTTTTTTCAGTCCTATATGGCTGTATACAGTGCATTGCTCCAAAAAGGAATGGTGTCTGAAATGCCCACAAGCAAAAGTTCGATAGAACCTGATTAAACTATCAATCTCTTGCCATGGGCTTTAAAATCAAAGGCATATTAACAAATAAAACCAATATGTATTAGTTGTTTCATACTTTTAGACAACTTAAGCCTAAACTTACATTCATTCAGAACTCCGTTTAAAACAAAATTTCCAGTGAGAGAATACCTTTCAAACCTTAATTTGACCATTCCTGACACACTCTTTTGGTTTTGGCACTGTTATATTGTCATTCCACACTAATATCTTGATTCAGACAAGGACATTTTCCAGTCAAATGAGTGGAATATTGAGAAAATGGTCTTTGAGAAATATTTGACCCCTAACCCTAACTAGCAAAACCCGAAGCTAGGGTTAGGGTTTCATTTCCCATACAATGTAGACAGTTTTTGATGGCATGGCTGTGTTTTAGGGCTGAAAGGATACTTAGGAATATAGTTCTTTCAATGTTTTCTAAACATTTTATTCTGACCTATATGGCTGTATACAGTGCTTTGCTCCAAAAAGGAATGGTGTCTGAATTGCCCACAAGCAACAGTTTGAAAGAACCTGATTTAACTTTCAAACTCTTGCCATGGGCTTTAAAATCAAAGGCATATTAACAAATAAAGCCAAAATGTATTAGTTGTTTCAGACTTTTAGACAACTTAAGCCTAAATTACATTCATTCAGCACTCCGTTTAACAGAAAATTTCCAGTGAAAGAATACCTTTCAAACCTTAATTTGACCATTCCTGACACACTCTTTTGGTTATGGCAGTGTTATATTGTCATTCCACACTAATATCTTGATTCAGACAAGCACATTTTCCAGTCAAATGAGTGGAATATTGAGAAAATGGTCTTTGAGAAATATTTGCCCCATAACCCTAACTAGCAAAACCCGAAGCTAGGGTTAGGGTTTCATTTCCCATACAATGTAGACAGTTTTGATGGCATGGCTGTGTTTTAGGGCTGAAAGGATACTTAGGAATATAGTTCTTTCAATGTTTTCTAAACATTTTTTTCAGACCTATATGGCTGTATACAGTGCATTGCTCCAAAAAGGAATGGTGTCTGAAATGCCCACAAGCAAAAGTTCGATAGAACCTGATTTAACTATCAATCTCTTGCCATGGGCTTTAAAATCAAAGGCATATTAACAAATAAAACCAATATGTATTAGTTGTTTCATACTTTTAGACAACTTAAGCCTAAACTTACATTCATTCAGCACTCCGTTTAACAGAAAATTTCCAGTGAAAGAATACCTTTCAAACCTTAATTTGACCATTCCTGACACACTCTTTTGGTTTTGGCAGTGTTATATTGTCATTCCACACTAATATCTTGATTCAGACAAGCACATTTTCCAGTCAAATGAGTGGCATATTGAGAAAATGGTCTTTGAGAAATATTTGACCCCTAACCCTAACTAGCAAAACCCGAAGCTAGGGTTAGGGTTTCATTTCCCATACAATGTAGACAGTTTTTGAAGGCATGGCTGTGTTTTAGGGCTGAAAGGATACTTAGGAATATAATTCTTTCAATGTTTTCTAAACATATTTTTCTGACCTATATGGCTGTATATAGTGCTTTGCTCCAAAAAGGAATGGTGTCTGAAATGCCCACAAGCAACAGTTCGAAAGAACCTGATTTAACTATCAATCTCTCTCCATGGGCTTTAAAATCAAAGGCATTTTAACAAATAAAACCAATATGTATTAGTTGATTCATACTTTTAGACAACTTAAGCCTAAACTTACATTCATTCAGCACTCCGTTTAAAACAAAATTTCCAGTGAAAGAATACCTTTCAAACCTTAATTTGACCATTCCTGACACACTCTTTTGGTTTTGGCAGTGTTATATTGTCATTCCACACTAATATCTTTATTCAGACAAGCACATTTTCCAGTCAAATGAGTGGAATATTGAGAAAATGGTCTTTGAGAAATATTTGACCCCTAACCCTAACTAGCAAAACCCGAAGCTAGGGTTAGGGCTTCATTTCCCATACAATGTAGACAGTTTTTGATGGCATGGCTGTGTTTTAGGGCTGAAAGGATACTTAGGAATATAGTTCTTTCAGTGTTTTCTAAACATTTTTTTCTGACCTATATGGCTGTATACAGTGCTTTGCTCCAAAAAGGAATGGTGTCTGAAATGCCCACAAGCAACAGTTCGAAAGAACCTGATTTAACTATCAATCTCTCTCCATGGGCTTTAAAATCAAAGGCATATTAACAAATAAAACCAATATGTATTAGTTGATTCATACTTTTAGACAACTTAAGCCTAAACTTACATTCATTCAGCACTCCGTTTAAAACAAAATTTCCAGTGAAAGAATACCTTTCAAACCTTAATTTGACCATTCCTGACACACTCTTTTGGTTTTGGCAGTGTTATATTGTCATTCCACACTAATATCTTGATTCAGACAAGCACATTTTCCAGTCAAATGAGTGGAATATTGAGAAAATGGTCTTTGAGAAATATTTGCCCCCTAACCCTAACTAGCAAAACCCGAAGCTAGGGTTAGGGTTTCATTTCCCATACAATGTATACAGTTTTTGATGGCATGGCTGTGTTTTAGGGCTGAAAGGATACTTAGGAATATAGTTCTTTAAATGTTTTCTAAACATTTTTTTCAGACCTATATGGCTGTATACAGTGCATTGCTCCAAAAAGGAATGGTGTCTGAAATGCCCACAAGCAAAAGTTCGATAGAACCTGATTAAACTATCAATCTCTTGCCATGGGCTTTAAAATCAAAGGCATATTAACAAATAAAACCAATATGTATTAGTTGTTTCAGACTTTTAGACAACTTAAGCCTAAACTTACATTCATTCAGAACTCCGTTTAAAACAAAATTTCCAGTGAGAGAATACCTTTCAAACCTTAATTTGACCATTCCTGACACACTCTTTTGGTTTTGGCAGTGTTATATTGTCATTCCACACTAATATCTTGATTCAGACAAGCACATTTTCCAGTCAAATGAGTGGCATATTGAGAAAATGGTCTTTGAGAAATATTTGACCCCTAACCCTAACTAGCAAAACCCGAAGCTAGGGTTAGGGTTTCATTTCCCATACAATGTAGACAGTTTTTGATGGCATGGCTGTGTTTTAGGGCTGAAAGGATACTTAGGAATATAGTTCTTTAAATGTTTTCTAAACATTTTTTTCAGTCCTATATGGCTGTATACAGTGCATTGCTCCAAAAAGGAATGGTGTCTGAAATGCCCACAAGCAAAAGTTCGATAGAACCTGATTAAACTATCAATCTCTTGCCATGGGCTTTAAAATCAAAGGCATATTAACAAATAAAACCAATATGTATTAGTTGTTTCATACTTTTAGACAACTTAAGCCTAAACTTACATTCATTCAGAACTCCGTTTAAAACAAAATTTCCAGTGAGAGAATACCTTTCAAACCTTAATTTGACCATTCCTGACACACTCTTTTGGTTTTGGCACTGTTATATTGTCATTCCACACTAATATCTTGATTCAGACAAGGACATTTTCCAGTCAAATGACTGGAATATTGAGAAAATGGTCTTTGAGAAATATTTGACCCCTAACCCTAACTAGCAAAACCCAAAGCTAGGGTTAGGGTTTCATTTCCCATACAATGTAGACAGTTTTTGATGGCATGGCTGTGTTTTAGGGCTGAAAGGATACTTAGGAATATAGTTCTTTCAATGTTTTCTAAACATTTTTTTCTGACCTATATGGCTGTATACAGTGCTTTGCTCCAAAAAGGAATGGTGTCTGAATTGCCCACAAGCAACAGTTTGAAAGAACCTGATTTAACTTTCAAACTCTTGCCATGGGCTTTAAAATCAAAGGCATATTAACAAATAAAGCCAAAATGTATTAGTTGTTTCAGACTTTTAGACAACTTAAGCCTAAATTACATTCATTCAGCACTCCGTTTAACAGAAAATTTCCAGTGAAAGAATACCTTTCAAACCTTAATTTGACCATTCCTGACACACTCTTTTGGTTATGGCAGTGTTATATTGTCATTCCACACTAATATCTTGATTCAGACAAGCACATTTTCCAGTCAAATGAGTGGAATATTGAGAAAATGGTCTTTGAGAAATATTTGCCCCATAACCCTAACTAGCAAAACCCGAAGCTAGGGTTAGGGTTTCATTTCCCATACAATGTATACAGTTTTGATGGCATGGCTGTGTTTTAGGGCTGAAAGGATACTTAGGAATATAGTTCTTTCAATGTTTTCTAAACATTTTTTTCAGACCTATATGGCTGTATACAGTGCATTGCTCCAAAAAGGAATGGTGTCTGAAATGCCCACAAGCAAAAGTTCGATAGAACCTGATTTAACTATCAATCTCTTCCCATGGGCTTTAAAATCAAAGGCATATTAACAAATAAAACCAATATGTATTAGTTGTTTCATACTTTTAGACAACTTAAGCCTAAACTTACATTCATTCAGCACTCCGTTTAACAGAAAATTTCCAGTGAAAGAATACCTTTCAAACCTTAATTTGACCATTCCTGACACACTCTTTTGGTTTTGGCAGTGTTATATTGTCATTCCACACTAATATCTTGATTCAGACAAGCACATTTTCCAGTCAAATGAGTGGCATATTGAGAAAATGGTCTTTGAGAAATATTTGACCCCTAACCCTAACTAGCAAAACCCGAAGCTAGGGTTAGGGTTTCATTTCCCATACAATGTAGACAGTTTTTGAAGGCATGGCTGTGTTTTAGGGCTGAAAGGATACTTAGGAATATAATTCTTTCAATGTTTTCTAAACATTTTTTTCTGACCTATATGGCTGTATACAGTGCTTTGCTCCAAAAAGGAATGGTGTCTGAAATGCCCACAAGCAACAGTTCGAAAGAACCTGATTTAACTATCAATCTCTCTCCATGGGCTTTAAAATCAAAGGCATATTAACAAATAAAACCAATATGTATTAGTTGATTCATACTTTTAGACAACTTAAGCCTAAACTTACATTCATTCAGCACTCCGTTTAAAACAAAATTTCCAGTGAAAGAATACCTTTCAAACCTTAATTTGACCATTCCTGACACACTCTTTTGGTTTTGGCAGTGTTATATTGTCATTCCACACTAATATCTTGATTCAGACAAGCACATTTTCCAGTCAAATGAGTGGAATATTGAGAAAATGGTCTTTGAGAAATATTTGACCCCTAACCCTAACTAGCAAAACCCGAAGCTAGGGTTAGGGCTTCATTTCCCATACAATGTAGACAGTTTTTGATGGCATGGCTGTGTTTTAGGGCTGAAAGGATACTTAGGAATATAGTTCTTTCAGTGTTTTCTAAACATTTTTTTCTGACCTATATGGCTGTATACAGTGCATTGCTCCAAAAAGGAATGGTGTCTGAAATGCCCACAAGCAAAAGTTCGATAGAACCTGATTAAACTATCAATCTCTTGCCATGGGCTTTAAAATCAAAGGCATATTAACAAATAAAACCAATATGTATTAGTTGTTTCAGACTTTTAGACAACTTAAGCCTAAACTTACATTCATTCAGAACTCCGTTTAAAACAAAATTTCCAGTGAGAGAATACCTTTCAAACCTTAATTTGACCATTCCTGACACACTCTTTTGGTTTTGGCAGTGTTATATTGTCATTCCACACTAATATCTTGATTCAGACAAGCACATTTTCCAGTCAAATGAGTGGCATATTGAGAAAATGGTCTTTGAGAAATATTTGACCCCTAACCCTAACTAGCAAAACCCGAAGCTAGGGTTAGGGTTTCATTTCCCATACAATGTAGACAGTTTTTGATGGCATGGCTGTGTTTTAGGGCTGAAAGGATACTTAGGAATATAGTTCTTTCAATGTTTTCTAAACATTTTTTTCTGACCTATATGGCTGTATACAGTGGTTTGCTCCAAAAAGGAATGGTGTCTGAATTGCCCGACAAGCAACAGTTCGAAAGAACCTGATTTAACTTACAAACTCTTGCCATGGGCTTTAAAATCAAAGGCATATTAACAAATAAAGCCAAAATGTATTAGTTGTTTCAGACTTTTAGACATCTTAAGCCTGAACTTACATTCATTCAGCACTCCGTTTAACACAAAATTACCAGTGAAAGAATACCTTTCAAACCTTAATTTGACCATTCCTGACACACTCTTTTGGTTTTGGCACTGTTATATTGTCATTCCACACTAATATCTTGATTCAGACAAGCACATTTTCCAGTCAAATGAGTGGAATATTGAGAAAATGGTCTTTGAGAAATATTTGACCCCTAACCCTAACTAGCAAAACCCGAAGCTAGGGTTAGGGCTTCATTTCCCATACAATGTAGACAGTTTTTGATGGCATGGCTGTGTTTTAGGGCTGAAAGGATACTTAGGAATATAGTTCTTTCAATGTTTTCTAAACATTTTTTTCTGACCTATATGGCTGTATACAGTGCTTTGCTCCAAAAAGGAATGGAGTCTGAAATGCCCACAAGCAACAGTTCGAAAGAACCTGATTTAACTATCAATCTCTCTCCATGGGCTTTAAAATCAAAGGCATATTAACAAATAAAACCAATATGTATTAGTTGATTCATACTTTTAGACAACTTAAGCCTAAACTTACATTCATTCAGCACTCCGTTTAAAACAAAATTTCCAGTGAAAGAATACCTTTCAAACCTTAATTTGACCATTCCTGACACACTCTTTTGGTTTTGGCAGTGTTATATTATCATTCCACACTAATATCTTGATTCAGACAAGCACATTTTCCAGTCAAATGAGTTGAATATTGAGAAAATGGTCTTTGAGAAATATTTGCCCCCTAACCCTAACTAGCAAAACCCGAAGCTAGGGTTAGGGTTTCATTTCCCATACAATGTATACAGTTTTTGATGGCATGGCTGTGTTTTAGGGCTGAAAGGATACTTAGGAATATAGTTCTTTAAATGTTTTCTAAACATTTTTTTCAGTCCTATATGGCTGTATACAGTGCATTGCTCCAAAAAGGAATGGTGTCTGAAATGCCCACAAGCAAAAGTTCGATAGAACCTGAATAAACTATCAATCTCTTGCCATGGGCTTTAAAATCAAAGGCATATTAACAAATAAAACCAATATGTATTAGTTGTTTCATACTTTTAGACAACTTAAGCCTAAACTTACATTCATTCAGAACTCCGTTTAAAACAAAATTTCCAGTGAGAGAATACCTTTCAAACCTTAATTTGACCATTCCTGACACACTCTTTTGGTTTTGGCAGTGTTATATTGTCATTCCACACTAATATCTTGATTCAGACAAGCACATTTTCCAGTCAAATGAGTGGCATATTGAGAAAATGGTCTTTGAGAAATATTTGACCCCTAACCCTAACTAGCAAAACCCGAAGCTAGGGTTAGGGTTTCATTTCCCATACAATGTAGACAGTTTTTGATGGCATGGCTGTGTTTTAGGGCTGAAAGGATACTTAGGAATATAGTTCTTTCAATGTTTTCTAAACATTTTTTTCTGACCTATATGGCTGTATACAGTGGTTTGCTCCAAAAAGGAATGGTGTCTGAATTGCCCGACAAGCAACAGTTCGAAAGAACCTGATTTAACTTACAAACTCTTGCCATGGGCTTTAAAATCAAAGGCATATTAACAAATAAAGCCAAAATGTATTAGTTGTTTCAGACTTTTAGACATCTTAAGCCTGAACTTACATTCATTCAGCACTCCGTTTAACACAAAATTACCAGTGAAAGAATACCTTTCAAACCTTAATTTGACCATTCCTGACACACTCTTTTGGTTTTGGCACTGTTATATTGTCATTCCACACTAATATCTTGATTCAGACAAGCACATTTTCCAGTCAAATGAGTGGAATATTGAGAAAATGGTCTTTGAGAAATATTTGACCCCTAACCCTAACTAGCAAAACCCGAAGCTAGGGTTAGGGCTTCATTTCCCATACAATGTAGACAGTTTTTGATGGCATGGCTGTGTTTTAGGGCTGAAAGGATACTTAGGAATATAGTTCTTTCAATGTTTTCTAAACATTTTTTTCTGACCTATATGGCTGTATACAGTGCTTTGCTCCAAAAAGGAATGGAGTCTGAAATGCCCACAAGCAACAGTTCGAAAGAACCTGATTTAACTATCAATCTCTCTCCATGGGCTTTAAAATCAAAGGCATATTAACAAATAAAACCAATATGTATTAGTTGATTCATACTTTTAGACAACTTAAGCCTAAACTTACATTCATTCAGCACTCCGTTTAAAACAAAATTTCCAGTGAAAGAATACCTTTCAAACCTTAATTTGACCATTCCTGACACACTCTTTTGGTTTTGGCAGTGTTATATTATCATTCCACACTAATATCTTGATTCAGACAAGCACATTTTCCAGTCAAATGAGTTGAATATTGAGAAAATGGTCTTTGAGAAATATTTGCCCCCTAACCCTAACTAGCAAAACCCGAAGCTAGGGTTAGGGTTTCATTTCCCATACAATGTATACAGTTTTTGATGGCATGGCTGTGTTTTAGGGCTGAAAGGATACTTAGGAATATAGTTCTTTAAATGTTTTCTAAACATTTTTTTCAGTCCTATATGGCTGTATACAGTGCATTGCTCCAAAAAGGAATGGTGTCTGAAATGCCCACAAGCAAAAGTTCGATAGAACCTGATTAAACTATCAATCTCTTGCCATGGGCTTTAAAATCAAAGGCATATTAACAAATAAAACCAATATGTATTAGTTGTTTCATACTTTTAGACAACTTAAGCCTAAACTTACATTCATTCAGAACTCCGTTTAAAACAAAATTTCCAGTGAGAGAATACCTTTCAAACCTTAATTTGACCATTCCTGACACACTCTTTTGGTTTTGGCACTGTTATATTGTCATTCCACACTAATATCTTGATTCAGACAAGGACATTTTCCAGTCAAATGAGTGGAATATTGAGAAAATGGTCTTTGAGAAATATTTGACCCCTAACCCTAACTAGCAAAACCCGAAGCTAGGGTTAGGGTTTCATTTCCCATACAATGTAGACAGTTTTTGATGGCATGGCTGTGTTTTAGGGCTGAAAGGATACTTAGGAATATAGTTCTTTCAATGTTTTCTAAACATTTTTTTCTGACCTATATGGCTGTATACAGTGCTTTGCTCCAAAAAGGAATGGTGTCTGAATTGCCCACAAGCAACAGTTTGAAAGAACCTGATTTAACTTTCAAACTCTTGCCATGGGCTTTAAAATCAAAGGCATATTAACAAATAAAGCCAAAATGTATTAGTTGTTTCAGACTTTTAGACAACTTAAGCCTAAATTACATTCATTCAGCACTCCGTTTAACAGAAAATTTCCAGTGAAAGAATACCTTTCAAACCTTAATTTGACCATTCCTGACACACTCTTTTGGTTATGGCAGTGTTATATTGTCATTCCACACTAATATCTTGATTCAGACAAGCACATTTTCCAGTCAAATGAGTGGAATATTGAGAAAATGGTCTTTGAGAAATATTTGCCCCATAACCCTAACTAGCAAAACCCGAAGCTAGGGTTAGGGCTTCATTTCCCATACAATGTAGACAGTTTTTGATGGCATGGCTGTGTTTTAGGGCTGAAAGGATACTTAGGAATATAGTTCTTTCAATGTTTTCTAAACATTTTTTTCTGACCTATATGGCTGTATACAGTGCATTGCTCCAAAAAGGAATGGTGTCTGAAATGCCCACAAGCAAAAGTTCGATAGAACCTGATTAAACTATCAATCTCTTGCCATGGGCTTTAAAATCAAAGGCATATTAACAAATAAAACCAATATGTATTAGTTGTTTCAGACTTTTAGACAACTTAAGCCTAAACTTACATTCATTCAGAACTCCGTTTAAAACAAAATTTCCAGTGAGAGAATACCTTTCAAACCTTAATTTGACCATTCCTGACACACTCTTTTGGTTTTGGCAGTGTTATATTGTCATTCCACACTAATATCTTGATTCAGACAAGCACATTTTCCAGTCAAATGAGTGGCATATTGAGAAAATGGTCTTTGAGAAATATTTTCCCCATAACCCTAACTAGCAAAACCCGAAGCTAGGGTTAGGGCTTCATTTCCCATACAATGTAGACAGTTTTTGATGGCATGGCTGTGTTTTAGGGCTGAAAGGATACTTAGGAATATAGTTCTTTCAATGTTTTCTAAACATTTTTTTCTGACCTATATGGCTGTATACAGTGCTTTGCTCCAAAAAGGAATGGTGTCTGAAATGCCCACAAGCAACAGTTCGAAAGAACCTGATTTAACTATCAATCTCTCTCCATGGGCTTTAAAATCAAAGGCATATTAACAAATAAAACCAATATGTATTAGTTGATTCATACTTTTAGACAACTTAAGCCTAAACTTACATTCATTCAGCACTCCATTTAAAACAAAATTTCCAGTGAAAGAATACCTTTCAAACCTTAATTTGACCATTCCTGACACACTCTTTTGGTTTTGGCAGTGTTATATTGTCATTCCACACTAATATCTTGATTCAGACAAGCACATTTTCCAGTCAAATGAGTGGAATATTGAGAAAATGGTCTTTGAGAAATATTTGCCCCCTAACCCTAACTAGCAAAACCCGAAGCTAGGGTTAGGGTTTCATTTCCCATACAATGTATACAGTTTTTGATGGCATGGCTGTGTTTTAGGGCTGAAAGGATACTTAGGAATATAGTTCTTTAAATGTTTTCTAAACATTTTTTTCAGACCTATATGGCTGTATACAGTGCATTGCTCCAAAAAGGAATGGTGTCTGAAATGCCCACAAGCAAAAGTTCGATAGAACCTGATTAAACTATCAATCTCTTGCCATGGGCTTTAAAATCAAAGGCATATTAACAAATAAAACCAATATGTATTAGTTGTTTCAGACTTTTAGACAACTTAAGCCTAAACTTACATTCATTCAGAACTCCGTTTAAAACAAAATTTCCAGTGAGAGAATACCTTTCAAACCTTAATTTGACCATTCCTGACACACTCTTTTGGTTTTGGCAGTGTTATATTGTCATTCCACACTAATATCTTGATTCAGACAAGCACATTTTCCAGTCAAATGAGTGGCATATTGAGAAAATGGTCTTTGAGAAATATTTGACCCCTAACCCTAACTAGCAAAACCCGAAGCTAGGGTTAGGGTTTCATTTCCCATACAATGTAGACAGTTTTTGATGGCATGGCTGTGTTTTAGGGCTGAAAGGATACTTAGGAATATAGTTCTTTCAATGTTTTCTAAACATTTTTTTCTGACCTATATGGCTGTATACAGTGCTTTGCTCCAAAAAGGAATGGAGTCTGAAATGCCCACAAGCAACAGTTCGAAAGAACCTGATTTAACTATCAATCTCTCTCCATGGGCTTTAAAATCAAAGGCATATTAACAAATAAAACCAATATGTATTAGTTGATTCATACTTTTAGACAACTTAAGCCTAAACTTACATTCATTCAGCACTCCGTTTAAAACAAAATTTCCAGTGAAAGAATACCTTTCAAACCTTAATTTGACCATTCCTGACACACTCTTTTGGTTTTGGCAGTGTTATATTATCATTCCACACTAATATCTTGATTCAGACAAGCACATTTTCCAGTCAAATGAGTTGAATATTGAGAAAATGGTCTTTGAGAAATATTTGCCCCCTAACCCTAACTAGCAAAACCCGAAGCTAGGGTTAGGGTTTCATTTCCCATACAATGTAGACAGTTTTTGATGGCATGGCTGTGTTTTAGGGCTGAAAGGATACTTAGGAATATAGTTCTTTAAATGTTTTCTAAACATTTTTTTCAGTCCTATATGGCTGTATACAGTGCATTGCTCCAAAAAGGAATGGTGTCTGAAATGCCCACAAGCAAAAGTTCGATAGAACCTGATTAAACTATCAATCTCTTGCCATGGGCTTTAAAATCAAAGGCATATTAACAAATAAAACCAATATGTATTAGTTGTTTCAGACTTTTAGACAACTTAAGCCTAAATTACATTCATTCAGCACTCCGTTTAACAGAAAATTTCCAGTGAAAGAATACCTTTCAAACCTTAATTTAACCATTCCTGACACACTCTTTTGGTTATGGCAGTGTTATATTGTCATTCCACACTAATATCTTGATTCAGACAAGCACATTTTCCAGTCAAATGAGTGGAATATTGAGAAAATGGTCTTTGAGAAATATTTGCCCCATAACCCTAACTAGCAAAACCCGAAGCTAGGGTTAGGTTTTCATTTCCCATACAATGTAGACAGTTTTGATGGCATGGCTGTGTTTTAGGGCTGAAAGGATACTTAGGAATATAGTTCTTTCAATGTTTTCTAAACATTTTTTTCAGACCTATATGGCTGTATACAGTGCATTGCTCCAAAAAGGAATGGTGTCTGAAATGCCCACAAGCAAAAGTTCGATAGAACCTGATTTAACTATCAATCTCTTGCCATGGGCTTTAAAATCAAAGGCATATTAACAAATAAAACCAATATGTATTAGTTGTTTCAGACTTTTAGACAACTTAAGCCTAAACTTACATTCATTCAGCACTCCGTTTAACAGAAAATTACCAGTGAAAGAATACCTTTCAAACCTTAATTTGACCATTCCTGACACACTCTTTTGGTTTTGGCAGTGTTATATTGTCATTCCACACTAATATCTTGATTCAGACAAGCACATTTTCCAGTCAAATGAGTGGAATATTGAGAAAATGGTCTTTGAGAAATATTTGACCCCTAACCCTAACTAGCAAAACCCGAAGCTAGGGTTAGGGCTTCATTTCCCATACAATGTAGACAGTTTTTGATGGCATGGCTGTGTTTTAGGGCTGAAAGGATACTTAGGAATATAGTTCTTTCAGTGTTTTCTAAACATTTTTTTCTGACCTATATGGCTGTATACAGTGCTTTGCTCCAAAAAGGAATGGTGTCTGAAATGCCCACAAGCAACAGTTCGAAAGAACCTGATTTAACTATCAATCTCTCTCCATGGGCTTTAAAATCAAAGGCATATTAACAAATAAAACCAATATGTATTAGTTGATTCATACTTTTAGACAACTTAAGCCTAAACTTACATTCATTCAGCACTCCGTTTAAAACAAAATTTCCAGTGAAAGAATACCTTTCAAACCTTAATTTGACCATTCCTGACACACTCTTTTGGTTTTGGCAGTGTTATATTGTCATTCCACACTAATATCTTGATTCAGACAAGCACATTTTCCAGTCAAATGAGTGGAATATTGAGAAAATGGTCTTTGAGAAATATTTGCCCCCTAACCCTAACTAGCAAAACCCGAAGCTAGGGTTAGGGTTTCATTTCCCATACAATGTATACAGTTTTTGATGGCATTGCTGTGTTTTAGGGCTGAAAGGATACTTAGGAATATAGTTCTTTAAATGTTTTCTAAACATTTTTTTCAGACCTATATGGCTGTATACAGTGCATTGCTCCAAAAAGGAATGGTGTCTGAAATGCCCACAAGCAAAAGTTCGATAGAACCTGATTAAACTATCAATCTCTTGCCATGGGCTTTAAAATCAAAGGCATATTAACAAATAAAACCAATATGTATTAGTTGTTTCAGACTTTTAGACAACTTAATCCTAAACGTACATTCATTCAGCACTCCGTTTAAAACAAAATTTCCAGTGAAAGAATACCTTTCAAACCTTAATTTGACCATTCCTGACACACTCTTTTGGTTTTGGCAGTGTTATATTGTCATTCCACACTAATATCTTGATTCAGACAAGCACATTTTCCAGTCAAATGAGTGGAATATTGAGAAAATGGTCTTTAAGAAATATTTGACCCCTAACCCTAACTAGCAAAACCCGAAGCTAGGGTTAGGGCTTCATTTCCCATACAATGTAGACAGTTTTTGATGGCATGGCTGTGTTTTAGGGCTAAAAGGATACTTAGGAATATAGTTCTTTCAATGTTTTCTAAACATTTTTTTCTGACCTATATGGCTGTATACAGTGCTTTGCTCCAAAAAGGAATGGTGTCTGAAATGCCCACAAGCAACAGTTCGAAAGAACCTGATTTAACTATCAATCTCTCTCCATGGGCTTTAAAATCAAAGGCATATTAACAAATAAAACCAATATGTATTAGTTGATTCATACTTTTAGACAACTTAAGCCTAAACTTACATTCATTCAGCACTCCGTTTAAAACAAAATTTCCAGTGAAAGAATACCTTTCAAACCTTAATTTGACCATTCCTGACACACTCTTTTGGTTTTGGCAGTGTTATATTGTCATTCCACACTAATATCTTGATTCAGACAAGCACATTTTCCAGTCAAATGAGTGGAATATTGAGAAAATGATCTTTGAGAAATATTTGCCCCCTAACCCTAACTAGCAAAACCCGAAGCTAGGGTTAGGGTTTCATTTCCCATACAATGTATACAGTTTTTGATGGCATGGCTGTGTTTTAGGGCTGAAAGGATACTTAGGAATATAGTTCTTTAAATGTTTTCTAAACATTTTTTTCAGACCTATATGGCTGTATACAGTGCATTGCTCCAAAAAGGAATGGTGTCTGAAATGCCCACAAGCAAAAGTTCGATAGAACCTGATTAAACTATCAATCTCTTGCCATGGGCTTTAAAATCAAAGGCATATTAACAAATAAAACCAATATGTATTAGTTGTTTCAGACTTTTAGACAACTTAAGCCTAAACTTACATTCATTCAGCACTCCGTTTAACACAAAATTACCAGTGAAAGAATACCTTTCAAACCTTAATTTGACCATTCCTGACACACTCTTTTGGTTTTGGCACTGTTATATTGTCATTCCACACTAATATCTTGATTCAGACAAGCACATTTTCCAGTCAAATGAGTGGAATATTGAGAAAATGGTCTTTGAGAAATATTTGACCCCTAACCCTAACTAGCAAAACCCGAAGCTAGGGTTAGGGCTTCATTTCCCATACAATGTAGACAGTTTTTGATGGCATGGCTGTGTTTTAGGGCTGAAAGGATACTTAGGAATATAGTTCTTTCAATGTTTTCTAAACATTTTTTTCTGACCTATATGGCTGTATACAGTGCTTTGCTCCAAAAAGGAATGGAGTCTGAAATGCCCACAAGCAACAGTTCGAAAGAACCTGATTTAACTATCAATCTCTCTCCATGGGCTTTAAAATCAAAGGCATATTAACAAATAAAACCAATATGTATTAGTTGATTCATACTTTTAGACAACTTAAGCCTAAACTTACATTCATTCAGCACTCCGTTTAAAACAAAATTTCCAGTGAAAGAATACCTTTCAAACCTTAATTTGACCATTCCTGACACACTCTTTTGGTTTTGGCAGTGTTATATTATCATTCCACACTAATATCTTGATTCAGACAAGCACATTTTCCAGTCAAATGAGTTGAATATTGAGAAAATGGTCTTTGAGAAATATTTGCCCCCTAACCCTAACTAGCAAAACCCGAAGCTAGGGTTAGGGTTTCATCTCCCATACAATGTATACAGTTTTTGATGGCATGGCTGTGTTTTAGGGCTGAAAGGATACTTAGGAATATAGTTCTTTAAATGTTTTCTAAACATTTTTTTCAGTCCTATATGGCTGTATACAGTGCATTGCTCCAAAAAGGAATGGTGTCTGAAATGCCCACAAGCAAAAGTTCGATAGAACCTGATTAAACTATCAATCTCTTGCCATGGGCTTTAAAATCAAAGGCATATTAACAAATAAAACCAATATGTATTAGTTGTTTCATACTTTTAGACAACTTAAGCCTAAACTTACATTCATTCAGAACTCCGTTTAAAACAAAATTTCCAGTGAGAGAATACCTTTAAAACCTTAATTTGACCATTCCTGACACACTCTTTTGGTTTTGGCACTGTTATATTGTCATTCCACACTAATATCTTGATTCAGACAAGGACATTTTCCAGTCAAATGAGTGGAATATTGAGAAAATGGTCTTTGAGAAATATTTGACCCCTAACCCTAACTAGCAAAACCCGAAGCTAGGGTTAGGGTTTCATTTCCCATACAATGTAGACAGTTTTTGATGGCATGGCTGTGTTTTAGGGCTGAAAGGATACTTAGGAATATAGTTCTTTCAATGTTTTCTAAACATTTTTTTCTGACCTATATGGCTGTATACAGTGCTTTGCTCCAAAAAGGAATGGTGTCTGAATTGCCCACAAGCAACAGTTTGAAAGAACCTGATTTAACTTTCAAACTCTTGCCATGGGCTTTAAAATCAAAGGCATATTAACAAATAAAGCCAAAATGTATTAGTTGTTTCAGACTTTTAGACAACTTAAGCCTAAATTACATTCATTCAGCACTCCGTTTAACAGAAAATTTCCAGTGAAAGAATACCTTTCAAACCTTAATTTGACCATTCCTGACACACTCTTTTGGTTATGGCAGTGTTATATTGTCATTCCACACTAATATCTTGATTCAGACAAGCACATTTTCCAGTCAAATGAGTGGAATATTGAGAAAATGGTCTTTGAGAAATATTTGCCCCATAACCCTAACTAGCAAAACCCGACGCTAGGGTTAGGGTTTCATTTCCCATACAATGTAGACAGTTTTGATGGCATGGCTGTGTTTTAGGGCTGAAAGGATACTTAGGAATATAGTTCTTTCAATGTTTTCTAAACATTTTTTTCAGACCTATATGGCTGTATACAGTGCATTGCTCCAAAAAGGAATGGTGTCTGAAATGCCCACAAGCAAAAGTTCGATAGAACCTGATTTAACTATCAATCTCTTGCCATGGGCTTTAAAATCAAAGGCATATTAACAAATAAAACCAATATGTATTAGTTGTTTCATACTTTTAGACAACTTAAGCCTAAACTTACATTCATTCAGCACTCCGTTTAACAGAAAATTTCCAGTGAAAGAATACCTTTCAAACCTTAATTTGACCATTCCTGACACACTCTTTTGGTTTTGGCAGTGTTATATTGTCATTCCACACTAATATCTTGATTCAGACAAGCACATTTTCCAGTCAAATGAGTGGCATATTGAGAAAATGGTCTTTGAGAAATATTTGACCCCTAACCCTAACTAGCAAAACCCGAAGCTAGGGTTAGGGCTTCATTTCCCATACAATGTAGACAGTTTTTGATGGCATGGCTGTGTTTTAGGGCTGAAAGGATACTTAGGAATATAGTTCTTTCAGTGTTTTCTAAACATTTTTTTCTGACCTATATGGCTGTATACAGTGCTTTGCTCCAAAAAGGAATGGTGTCTGAAATGCCCACAAGCAACAGTTCGAAAGAACCTGATTTAACTATCAATCTCTCTCCATGGGCTTTAAAATCAAAGGCATATTAACAAATAAAACCAATATGTATTAGTTGATTCATACTTTTAGACAACTTAAGCCTAAACTTACATTCATTCAGCACTCCGTTTAAAACAAAATTTCCAGTGAAAGAATACCTTTCAAACCTTAATTTGACCATTCCTGACACACTCTTTTGGTTTTGGCAGTGTTATATTGTCATTCCACACTAATATCTTGATTCAGACAAGCACATTTTCCAGTCAAATGAGTGGAATATTGAGAAAATGGTCTTTGAGAAATATTTGCCCCCTAACCCTAACTAGCAAAACCCGAAGCTAGGGTTAGGGTTTCATTTCCCATACAATGTATACAGTTTTTGATGGCATGGCTGTGTTTTAGGGCTGAAAGGATACTTAGGAATATAGTTCTTTAAATGTTTTCTAAACATTTTTTTCAGACCTATATGGCTGTATACAGTGCATTGCTCCAAAAAGGAATGGTGTCTGAAATGCCCACAAGCAAAAGTTCGATAGAACCTGATTAAACTATCAATCTCTTGCCATGGGCTTTAAAATCAAAGGCATATTAACAAATAAAACCAATATGTATTAGTTGTTTCAGACTTTTAGACAACTTAATCCTAAACGTACATTCATTCAGCACTCCGTTTAAAACAAAATTTCCAGTGAAAGAATACCTTTCAAACCTTAATTTGACCATTCCTGACACACTCTTTTGGTTATGGCAGTGTTATATTGTCATTCCACACTAATATCTTGATTCAGACAAGCACATTTTCCAGTCAAATGAGTGGAATATTGAGAAAATGGTCTTTGAGAAATATTTGCCCCAT
This sequence comes from Lepisosteus platostomus, assembly GCF_059453375.1. Classification (NCBI taxonomy): domain Eukaryota; kingdom Metazoa; phylum Chordata; class Actinopteri; order Semionotiformes; family Lepisosteidae; genus Lepisosteus; species Lepisosteus platostomus. The sequence continues at coordinate 43,937,608 of NC_142618.1, forward strand.
AACCCTAACTAGCAAAACCCGAAGCTAGGGTTAGGGTTTCATTTCCCATACAATGTAGACAGTTTTGATGGCATGGCTGTGTTTTAGGGCTGAAAGGATACTTAGGAATATAGTTCTTTCAATGTTTTCTAAACATTTTTTTCAGACCTATATGGCTGTATACAGTGCATTGCTCCAAAAAGGAATGGTGTCTGAAATGCCCACAAGCAAAAGTTCGATAGAACCTGATTTAACTATCAATCTCTTGCCATGGGCTTTAAAATCAAAGGCATATTAACAAATAAAACCAATATGTATTAGTTGTTTCATACTTTTAGACAACTTAAGCCTAAACTTACATTCATTCAGCACTCCGTTTAACAGAAAATTTCCAGTGAAAGAATACCTTTCAAACCTTAATTTGACCATTCCTGACACACTCTTTTGGTTTTGGCAGTGTTATATTGTCATTCCACACTAATATCTTGATTCAGACAAGCACATTTTCCAGTCAAATGAGTGGCATATTGAGAAAATGGTCTTTGAGAAATATTTGACCCCTAACCCTAACTAGCAAAACCCGAAGCTAGGGTTAGGGCTTCATTTCCCATACAATGTAGACAGTTTTTGATGGCATGGCTGTGTTTTAGGGCTGAAAGGATACTTAGGAATATAGTTCTTTCAGTGTTTTCTAAACATTTTTTTCTGACCTATATGGCTGTATACAGTGCTTTGCTCCAAAAAGGAATGGTGTCTGAAATGCCCACAAGCAACAGTTCGAAAGAACCTGATTTAACTATCAATCTCTCTCCATGGGCTTTAAAATCAAAGGCATATTAACAAATAAAACCAATATGTATTAGTTGTTTCATACTTTTAGACAACTTAATCCTAAACTTACATTCATTCAGCACTCCGTTTAACAGAAAATTTCCAGTGAAAGAATACCTTTCAAACCTTAATTTGACCATTCCTGACACACTCTTTTGGTTTTGGCAGTGTTATATTGTCATTCCACACTAATATCTTGATTCAGACAAGCACATTTTCCAGTCAAATGAGTGGAATATTGAGAAAATGGTCTTTGAGAAATATTTGCCCCCTAACCCTAACTAGCAAAACCCGAAGCTAGGGTTAGGGTTTCATTTCCCATACAATGTATACAGTTTTTGATGGCATGGCTGTGTTTTAGGGCTGAAAGGATACTTAGGAATATAGTTCTTTAAATGTTTTCTAAACATTTTTTTCAGACCTATATGGCTGTATACAGTGCATTGCTCCAAAAAGGAATGGTGTCTGAAATGCCCACAAGCAAAAGTTCGATAGAACCTGATTAAACTATCAATCTCTTGCCATGGGCTTTAAAATCAAAGGCATATTAACAAATAAAACCAATATGTATTAGTTGTTTCAGACTTTTAGACAACTTAATCCTAAACGTACATTCATTCAGCACTCCGTTTAAAACAAAATTTCCAGTGAAAGAATACCTTTCAAACCTTAATTTGACCATTCCTGACACACTCTTTTGGTTTTGGCAGTGTTATATTGTCATTCCACACTAATATCTTGATTCAGACAAGCACATTTTCCAGTCAAATGAGTGGAATATTGAGAAAATGGTCTTTAAGAAATATTTGACCCCTAACCCTAACTAGCAAAACCCGAAGCTAGGGTTAGGGCTTCATTTCCCATACAATGTAGACAGTTTTTGATGGCATGGCTGTGTTTTAGGGCTAAAAGGATACTTAGGAATATAGTTCTTTCAATGTTTTCTAAACATTTTTTTCTGACCTATATGGCTGTATACAGTGCTTTGCTCCAAAAAGGAATGGTGTCTGAAATGCCCACAAGCAACAGTTCGAAAGAACCTGATTTAACTATCAATCTCTCTCCATGGGCTTTAAAATCAAAGGCATATTAACAAATAAAACCAATATGTATTAGTTGATTCATACTTTTAGACAACTTAAGCCTAAACTTACATTCATTCAGCACTCCGTTTAAAACAAAATTTCCAGTGAAAGAATACCTTTCAAACCTTAATTTGACCATTCCTGACACACTCTTTTGGTTTTGGCAGTGTTATATTGTCATTCCACACTAATATCTTGATTCAGACAAGCACATTTTCCAGTCAAATGAGTGGAATATTGAGAAAATGGTCTTTGAGAAATATTTGCCCCCTAACCCTAACTAGCAAAACCCGAAGCTAGGGTTAGGGTTTCATTTCCCATACAATGTATACAGTTTTTGATGGCATGGCTGTGTTTTAGGGCTGAAAGGATACTTAGGAATATAGTTCTTTAAATGTTTTCTAAACATTTTTTTCAGACCTATATGGCTGTATACAGTGCATTGCTCCAAAAAGGAATGGTGTCTGAAATGCCCACAAGCAAAAGTTCGATAGAACCTGATTAAACTATCAATCTCTTGCCATGGGCTTTAAAATCAAAGGCATATTAACAAATAAAACCAATATGTATTAGTTGTTTCAGACTTTTAGACAACTTAAGCCTAAACTTACATTCATTCAGAACTCCGTTTAAAACAAAATTTCCAGTGAGAGAATACCTTTCAAACCTTAATTTGACCATTCCTGACACACTCTTTTGGTTTTGGCAGTGTTATATTGTCATTCCACACTAATATCTTGATTCAGACAAGCACATTTTCCAGTCAAATGAGTGGAATATTGAGAAAATGGTCTTTGAGAAATATTTGACCCCTAACCCTAACTAGCAAAACCCGAAGCTAGGGTTAGGGTTTCATTTCCCATACAATGTAGACAGTTTTTGATGGCATGGCTGTGTTTTAGCCTGAAAGGATACTTAGGAATATAGTTCTTTCAATGTTTTCTAAACATTTTTTTCTGACCTATATGGCTGTATACAGTGGTTTGCTCCAAAAAGGAATGGTGTCTGAATTGCCCGACAAGCAACAGTTCGAAAGAACCTGATTTAACTTACAAACTCTTGCCATGGGCTTTAAAATCAAAGGCATATTAACAAATAAAGCCAAAATGTATTAGTTGTTTCAGACTTTTAGACATCTTAAGCCTGAACTTACATTCATTCAGCACTCCGTTTAACACAAAATTACCAGTGAAAGAATACCTTTCAAACCTTAATTTGACCATTCCTGACACACTCTTTTGGTTTTGGCAGTGTTATATTGTCATTCCACACTAATATCTTGATTCAGACAAGCACATTTTCCAGTCAAATGAGTGGAATATTGAGAAAATGGTCTTTGAGAAATATTTGACCCCTAACCCTAACTAGCAAAACCCGAAGCTAGGGTTAGGGCTTCATTTCCCATACAATGTAGACAGTTTTTGATGGCATGGCTGTGTTTTAGGGCTGAAAGGATACTTAGGAATATAGTTCTTTCAATGTTTTCTAAACATTTTTTTCTGACCTATATGGCTGTATACAGTGCTTTGCTCCAAAAAGGAATGGAGTCTGAAATGCCCACAAGCAACAGTTCGAAAGAACCTGATTTAACTATCAATCTCTCTCCATGGGCTTTAAAATCAAAGGCATATTAACAAATAAAACCAATATGTATTAGTTGATTCATACTTTTAGACAACTTAAGCCTAAACTTACATTCATTCAGCACTCCGTTTAAAACAAAATTTCCAGTGAAAGAATACCTTTCAAACCTTAATTTGACCATTCCTGACACACTCTTTTGGTTTTGGCAGTGTTATATTGTCATTCCACACTAATATCTTGATTCAGACAAGCACATTTTCCAGTCAAATGAGTTGAATATTGAGAAAATGGTCTTTGAGAAATATTTGCCCCCTAACCCTAACTAGCAAAACCCGAAGCTAGGGTTAGGGTTTCATTTCCCATACAATGTATACAGTTTTTGATGGCATGGCTGTGTTTTAGGGCTGAAAGGATACTTAGGAATATAGTTCTTTAAATGTTTTCTAAACATTTTTTTCAGTCCTATATGGCTGTATACAGTGCATTGCTCCAAAAAGGAATGGTGTCTGAAATGCCCACAAGCAAAAGTTCGATAGAACCTGATTAAACTATCAATCTCTTGCCATGGGCTTTAAAATCAAAGGCATATTAACAAATAAAACCAATATGTATTAGTTGTTTCATACTTTTAGACAACTTAAGCCTAAACTTACATTCATTCAGAACTCCGTTTAAAACAAAATTTCCAGTGAGAGAATACCTTTCAAACCTTAATTTGACCATTCCTGACACACTCTTTTGGTTTTGGCACTGTTATATTGTCATTCCACACTAATATCTTGATTCAGACAAGGACATTTTCCAGTCAAATGAGTGGAATATTGAGAAAATGGTCTTTGAGAAATATTTGACCCCTAACCCTAACTAGCAAAACCCGAAGCTAGGGTTAGGGTCTCATTTCCCATACAATGTATACAGTTTTTGATGGCATGGCTGTGTTTTAGGGCTGAAACGATACTTAGGAATATAGTTCTTTCAATGTTTTCTAAACATTTTTTTCTGACCTATATGGCTGTATACAGTGCTTTGCTCCAAAAAGGAATGGTGTCTGAATTGCCCACAAGCAACAGTTTGAAAGAACCTGATTTAACTTTCAAACTCTTGCCATGGGCTTTAAAATCAAAGGCATATTAACAAATAAAGCCAAAATGTATTAGTTGTTTCAGACTTTTAGACAACTTAAGCCTAAATTACATTCATTCAGCACTCCGTTTAACAGAAAATTTCCAGTGAAAGAATACCTTTCAAACCTTAATTTGACCATTCCTGACACACTCTTTTGGTTTTGGCAGTGTTATATTGTCATTCCACACTAATATCTTGATTCAGACAAGCACATTTTCCAGTCAAATGAGTGGAATATTGAGAAAATGGTCTTTGAGAAATATTTGCCCCATAACCCTAAATAGCAAAACCCGAAGCTAGGGTTAGGGCTTCATTTCCCATACAATGTAGACAGTTTTGATGGCATGGCTGTGTTTTAGGGCTGAAAGGATACTTAGGAATATAGTTCTTTCAATGTTTTCTAAACATTTTTTTCTGACCTATATGGCTGTATACAGTGCTTTGCTCCAAAAAGGAATGGAGTCTGAAATGCCCACAAGCAAAAGTTCGATAGAACCTGATTTAACTATCAATCTCTTGCCATGGGCTTTAAAATCAAAGGCATATTAACAAATAAAACCAATATGTATTAGTTGTTTCATACTTTTAGACAACTTAAGCCTAAACTTACATTCATTCAGCACTCCGTTTAACAGAAAATTTCCAGTGAAAGAATACCTTTCAAACCTTAATTTGACCATTCCTGACACACTCTTTTGGTTTTGGCAGTGTTATATTGTCATTCCACACTAATATCTTGATTCAGACAAGCACATTTTCCAGTCAAATGAGTGGCATATTGAGAAAATGGTCTTTGAGAAATATTTGACCCCTAACCCTAACTAGCAAAACCCGAAGCTAGGGTTAGGGTTTCATTTCCCATACAATGTAGACAGTTTTTGAAGGCATGGCTGTGTTTTAGGGCTGAAAGGATACTTAGGAATATAATTCTTTCAATGTTTTCTAAACATTTTTTTCTGACCTATATGGCTGTATACAGTGCTTTGCTCCAAAAAGGAATGGTGTCTGAAATGCCCACAAGCAACAGTTCGAAAGAACCTGATTTAACTATCAATCTCTCTCCATGGGCTTTAAAATCAAAGGCATTTTAACAAATAAAACCAATATGTATTAGTTGATTCATACTTTTAGACAACTTAAGCCTAAACTTACATTCATTCAGCACTCCGTTTAAAACAAAATTTCCAGTGAAAGAATACCTTTCAAACCTTAATTTGACCATTCCTGACACACTCTTTTGGTTTTGGCAGTGTTATATTGTCATTCCACACTAATATCTTGATTCAGACAAGCACATTTTCCAGTCAAATGAGTGGAATATTGAGAAAATGGTCTTTGAGAAATATTTGACCCCTAACCCTAACTAGCAAAACCCGAAGCTAGGGTTAGGGTTTCATTTCCCATACAATGTATACAGTTTTTGATGGCATGGCTGTGTTTTAGGGCTGAAAGGATACTTAGGAATATAGTTCTTTAAATGTTTTCTAAACATTTTTTTCAGTCCTATATGGCTGTATACAGTGCATTGCTCCAAAAAGGAATGGTGTCTGAAATGCCCACAAGCAAAAGTTCGATAGAACCTGATTAAACTATCAATCTCTTGCCATGGGCTTTAAAATCAAAGGCATATTAACAAATAAAACCAATATGTATTAGTTGTTTCATACTTTTAGACAACTTAAGCCTAAACTTACATTCATTCAGAACTCCGTTTAAAACAAAATTTCCAGTGAGAGAATACCTTTCAAACCTTAATTTGACCATTCCTGACACACTCTTTTGGTTTTGGCACTGTTATATTGTCATTCCACACTAATATCTTGATTCAGACAAGGACATTTTCCAGTCAAATGAGTGGAATATTGAGAAAATGGTCTTTGAGAAATATTTGACCCCTAACCCTAACTAGCAAAACCCGAAGCTAGGGTTAGGGTTTCATTTCCCATACAATGTATACAGTTTTTGATGGCATGGCTGTGTTTTAGGGCTGAAACGATACTTAGGAATATAGTTCTTTCAATGTTTTCTAAACATTTTTTTCTGACCTATATGGCTGTATACAGTGCTTTGCTCCAAAAAGGAATGGTGTCTGAATTGCCCACAAGCAACAGTTTGAAAGAACCTGATTTAACTTTCAAACTCTTGCCATGGGCTTTAAAATCAAAGGCATATTAACAAATAAAGCCAAAATGTATTAGTTGTTTCAGACTTTTAGACAACTTAAGCCTAAATTACATTCATTCAGCACTCCGTTTAACAGAAAATTTCCAGTGAAAGAATACCTTTCAAACCTTAATTTGACCATTCCTGACACACTCTTTTGGTTTTGGCACTGTTATATGGTCATTCCACACTAATATCTTGATTCAGACAAGCACATTTTCCAGTCAAATGAGTGGAATATTGAGAAAATGGTCTTTGAGAAATATTTGCCCCATAACCCTAACTAGCAAAACCCGAAGCTAGGGTTAGGGCTTCATTTCCCATACAATGTAGACAGTTTTGATGGCATGGCTGTGTTTTAGGGCTGAAAGGATACTTAGGAATATAGTTCTTTCAATGTTTTCTAAACATTTTTTTCTGACCTATATGGCTGTATACAGTGCTTTGCTCCAAAAAGGAATGGAGTCTGAAATGCCCACAAGCAAAAGTTCGATAGAACCTGATTTAACTATCAATCTCTTGCCATGGGCTTTAAAATCAAAGGCATATTAACAAATAAAACCAATATGTATTAGTTGTTTCATACTTTTAGACAACTTAAGCCTAAACTTACATTCATTCAGCACTCCGTTTAACAGAAAATTTCCAGTGAAAGAATACCTTTCAAACCTTAATTTGACCATTCCTGACACACTCTTTTGGTTTTGGCAGTGTTATATTGTCATTCCACACTAATATCTTGATTCAGACAAGCACATTTTCCAGTCAAATGAGTGGCATATTGAGAAAATGGTCTTTGAGAAATATTTGACCCCTAACCCTAACTAGCAAAACCCGAAGCTAGGGTTAGGGTTTCATTTCCCATACAATGTAGACAGTTTTTGAAGGCATGGCTGTGTTTTAGGGCTGAAAGGATACTTAGGAATATAATTCTTTCAATGTTTTCTAAACATTTTTTTCTGACCTATATGGCTGTATACAGTGCTTTGCTCCAAAAAGGAATGGTGTCTGAAATGCCCACAAGCAACAGTTCGAAAGAACCTGATTTAACTATCAATCTCTCTCCATGGGCTTTAAAATCAAAGGCATTTTAACAAATAAAACCAATATGTATTAGTTGATTCATACTTTTAGACAACTTAAGCCTAAACTTACATTCATTCAGCACTCCGTTTAAAACAAAATTTCCAGTGAAAGAATACCTTTCAAACCTTAATTTGACCATTCCTGACACACTCTTTTGGTTTTGGCAGTGTTATATTGTCATTCCACACTAATATCTTGATTCAGACAAGCACATTTTCCAGTCAAATGAGTGGAATATTGAGAAAATGGTCTTTGAGAAATATTTGACCCCTAACCCTAACTAGCAAAACCCGAAGCTAGGGTTAGGGCTTCATTTCCCATACAATGTAGACAGTTTTTGATGGCATGGCTGTGTTTTAGGGCTGAAAGGATACTTAGGAATATAGTTCTTTCAGTGTTTTCTAAACATTTTTTTCTGACCTATATGGCTGTATACAGTGCATTGCTCCAAAAAGGAATGGTGTCTGAAATGCCCACAAGCAAAAGTTCGATAGAACCTGATTTAACTATCAATCTCTTGCCATGGGCTTTAAAATCAAAGGCATATTAACAAATAAAACCAATATGTATTAGTTGTTTCATACTTTTAGACAACTTAAGCCTAAACTTACATTCATTCAGCACTCCGTTTAACAGAAAATTTCCAGTGAAAGAATACCTTTCAAACCTTAATTTGACCATTCCTGACACACTCTTTTGGTTTTGGCAGTGTTATATTGTCATTCCACACTAATATCTTGATTCAGACAAGCACATTTTCCAGTCAAATGAGTGGCATATTGAGAAAATGGTTTTTGAGAAATATTTGACCCCTAACCCTAACTAGCAAAACCCGAAGCTAGGGTTAGGGTTTCATTTCCCATACAATGTAGACAGTTTTTGAAGGCATGGCTGTGTTTTAGGGCTGAAAGGATACTTAGGAATATAATTCTTTCAATGTTTTCTAAACATTTTTTTCTGACCTATATGGCTGTATACAGTGCTTTGCTCCAAAAAGGAATGGTGTCTGAAATGCCCACAAGCAACAGTTCGAAAGAACCTGATTTAACTATCAATGTCTCTCCATGGGCTTTAAAATCAAAGGCATTTTAACAAATAAAACCAATATGTATTAGTTGATTCATACTTTTAGACAACTTAAGCCTAAACTTACATTCATTCAGCACTCCGTTTAAAACAAAATTTCCAGTGAAAGAATACCTTTCAAACCTTAATTTGACCATTCCTGACACACTCTTTTGGTTTTGGCAGTGTTATATTGTCATTCCACACTAATATCTTGATTCAGACAAGCACATTTTCCAGTCAAATGAGTGGAATATTGAGAAAATGGTCTTTGAGAAATATTTGACCCCTAACCCTAACTAGCAAAACCCGAAGCTAGGGTTAGGGCTTCATTTCCCATACAATGTAGACAGTTTTTGATGGCATGGCTGTGTTTTAGGGCTGAAAGGATACTTAGGAATATAGTTCTTTCAGTGTTTTCTAAACATTTTTTTCTGACCTATATGGCTGTATACAGTGCTTTGCTCCAAAAAGGAATGGTGTCTGAAATGCCCACAAGCAACAGTTCGAAAGAACCTGATTTAACTATCAATCTCTCTCCATGGGCTTTAAAATCAAAGGCATATTAACAAATAAAACCAATATGTATTAGTTGATTCATACTTTTAGACAACTTAAGCCTAAACTTACATTCATTCAGCACTCCGTTTAAAACAAAATTTCCAGTGAAAGAATACCTTTCAAACCTTAATTTGACCATTCCTGACACACTCTTTTGGTTTTGGCAGTGTTATATTGTCATTCCACACTAATATCTTGATTCAGACAAGCACATTTTCCAGTCAAATGAGTGGAATATTGAGAAAATGGTCTTTGAGAAATATTTGCCCCCTAACCCTAACTAGCAAAACCCGAAGCTAGGGTTAGGGTTTCATTTCCCATACAATGTATACAGTTTTTGATGGCATGGCTGTGTTTTAGGGCTGAAAGGATACTTAGGAATATAGTTCTTTAAATGTTTTCTAAACATTTTTTTCAGACCTATATGGCTGTATACAGTGCATTGCTCCAAAAAGGAATGGTGTCTGAAATGCCCACAAGCAAAAGTTCGATAGAACCTGATTAAACTATCAATCTCTTGCCATGGGCTTTAAAATCAAAGGCATATTAACAAATAAAACCAATATGTATTAGTTGTTTCAGACTTTTAGACAACTTAATCCTAAACGTACATTCATTCAGCACTCCGTTTAAAACAAAATTTCCAGTGAAAGAATACCTTTCAAACCTTAATTTGACCATTCCTGACACACTCTTTTGGTTTTGGCAGTGTTATATTGTCATTCCACACTAATATCTTGATTCAGACAAGCACATTTTCCAGTCAAATGAGTGGAATATTGAGAAAATGGTCTTTAAGAAATATTTGACCCCTAACCCTAACTAGCAAAACCCGAAGCTAGGGTTAGGGCTTCATTTCCCATACAATGTAGACAGTTTTTGATGGCATGGCTGTGTTTTAGGGCTAAAAGGATACTTAGGAATATAGTTCTTTCAATGTTTTCTAAACATTTTTTTCTGACCTATATGGCTGTATACAGTGCTTTGCTCCAAAAAGGAATGGTGTCTGAAATGCCCACAAGCAACAGTTCGAAAGAACCTGATTTAACTATCAATCTCTCTCCATGGGCTTTAAAATCAAAGGCATATTAACAAATAAAACCAATATGTATTAGTTGATTCATACTTTTAGACAACTTAAGCCTAAACTTACATTCATTCAGCACTCCGTTTAAAACAAAATTTCCAGTGAAAGAATACCTTTCAAACCTTAATTTGACCATTCCTGACACACTCTTTTGGTTTTGGCAGTGTTATATTGTCATTCCACACTAATATCTTGATTCAGACAAGCACATTTTCCAGTCAAATGAGTGGAATATTGAGAAAATGGTCTTTGAGAAATATTTGCCCCCTAACCCTAACTAGCAAAACCCGAAGCTAGGGTTAGGGTTTCATTTCCCATACAATGTATACAGTTTTTGATGGCATGGCTGTGTTTTAGGGCTGAAAGGATACTTAGGAATATAGTTCTTTAAATGTTTTCTAAACATTTTTTTCAGACCTATATGGCTGTATACAGTGCATTGCTCCAAAAAGGAATGGTGTCTGAAATGCCCACAAGCAAAAGTTCGATAGAACCTGATTAAACTATCAATCTCTTGCCATGGGCTTTAAAATCAAAGGCATATTAACAAATAAAACCAATATGTATTAGTTGTTTCAGACTTTTAGACAACTTAAGCCTAAACTTACATTCATTCAGAACTCCGTTTAAAACAAAATTTCCAGTGAGAGAATACCTTTCAAACCTTAATTTGACCATTCCTGACACACTCTTTTGGTTTTGGCAGTGTTATATTGTCATTCCACACTAATATCTTGATTCAGACAAGCACATTTTCCAGTCAAATGAGTGGAATATTGAGAAAATGGTCTTTGAGAAATATTTGACCCCTAACCCTAACTAGCAAAACCCGAAGCTAGGGTTAGGGTTTCATTTCCCATACAATGTAGACAGTTTTTGATGGCATGGCTGTGTTTTAGCCTGAAAGGATACTTAGGAATATAGTTCTTTCAATGTTTTCTAAACATTTTTTTCTGACCTATATGGCTGTATACAGTGGTTTGCTCCAAAAAGGAATGGTGTCTGAATTGCCCGACAAGCAACAGTTCGAAAGAACCTGATTTAACTTACAAACTCTTGCCATGGGCTTTAAAATCAAAGGCATATTAACAAATAAAGCCAAAATGTATTAGTTGTTTCAGACTTTTAGACATCTTAAGCCTGAACTTACATTCATTCAGCACTCCGTTTAACACAAAATTACCAGTGAAAGAATACCTTTCAAACCTTAATTTGACCATTCCTGACACACTCTTTTGGTTTTGGCAGTGTTATATTGTCATTCCACACTAATATCTTGATTCAGACAAGCACATTTTCCAGTCAAATGAGTGGAATATTGAGAAAATGGTCTTTGAGAAATATTTGACCCCTAACCCTAACTAGCAAAACCCGAAGCTAGGGTTAGGGCTTCATTTCCCATACAATGTAGACAGTTTTTGATGGCATGGCTGTGTTTTAGGGCTGAAAGGATACTTAGGAATATAGTTCTTTCAATGTTTTCTAAACATTTTTTTCTGACCTATATGGCTGTATACAGTGCTTTGCTCCAAAAAGGAATGGAGTCTGAAATGCCCACAAGCAACAGTTCGAAAGAACCTGATTTAACTATCAATCTCTCTCCATGGGCTTTAAAATCAAAGGCATATTAACAAATAAAACCAATATGTATTAGTTGATTCATACTTTTAGACAACTTAAGCCTAAACTTACATTCATTCAGCACTCCGTTTAAAACAAAATTTCCAGTGAAAGAATACCTTTCAAACCTTAATTTGACCATTCCTGACACACTCTTTTGGTTTTGGCAGTGTTATATTGTCATTCCACACTAATATCTTGATTCAGACAAGCACATTTTCCAGTCAAATGAGTTGAATATTGAGAAAATGGTCTTTGAGAAATATTTGCCCCCTAACCCTAACTAGCAAAACCCGAAGCTAGGGTTAGGGTTTCATTTCCCATACAATGTATACAGTTTTTGATGGCATGGCTGTGTTTTAGGGCTGAAAGGATACTTAGGAATATAGTTCTTTAAATGTTTTCTAAACATTTTTTTCAGTCCTATATGGCTGTATACAGTGCATTGCTCCAAAAAGGAATGGTGTCTGAAATGCCCACAAGCAAAAGTTCGATAGAACCTGATTAAACTATCAATCTCTTGCCATGGGCTTTAAAATCAAAGGCATATTAACAAATAAAACCAATATGTATTAGTTGTTTCATACTTTTAGACAACTTAAGCCTAAACTTACATTCATTCAGAACTCCGTTTAAAACAAAATTTCCAGTGAGAGAATACCTTTCAAACCTTAATTTGACCATTCCTGACACACTCTTTTGGTTTTGGCACTGTTATATTGTCATTCCACACTAATATCTTGATTCAGACAAGGACATTTTCCAGTCAAATGAGTGGAATATTGAGAAAATGGTCTTTGAGAAATATTTGACCCCTAACCCTAACTAGCAAAACCCGAAGCTAGGGTTAGGGTCTCATTTCCCATACAATGTATACAGTTTTTGATGGCATGGCTGTGTTTTAGGGCTGAAACGATACTTAGGAATATAGTTCTTTCAATGTTTTCTAAACATTTTTTTCTGACCTATATGGCTGTATACAGTGCTTTGCTCCAAAAAGGAATGGTGTCTGAATTGCCCACAAGCAACAGTTTGAAAGAACCTGATTTAACTTTCAAACTCTTGCCATGGGCTTTAAAATCAAAGGCATATTAACAAATAAAGCCAAAATGTATTAGTTGTTTCAGACTTTTAGACAACTTAAGCCTAAATTACATTCATTCAGCACTCCGTTTAACAGAAAATTTCCAGTGAAAGAATACCTTTCAAACCTTAATTTGACCATTCCTGACACACTCTTTTGGTTTTGGCACTGTTATATTGTCATTCCACACTAATATCTTGATTCAGACAAGCACATTTTCCAGTCAAATGAGTGGAATATTGAGAAAATGGTCTTTGAGAAATATTTGCCCCATAACCCTAACTAGCAAAACCCGAAGCTAGGGTTAGGGCTTCATTTCCCATACAATGTAGACAGTTTTGATGGCATGGCTGTGTTTTAGGGCTGAAAGGATACTTAGGAATATAGTTCTTTCAATGTTTTCTAAACATTTTTTTCTGACCTATATGGCTGTATACAGTGCTTTGCTCCAAAAAGGAATGGAGTCTGAAATGCCCACAAGCAAAAGTTCGATAGAACCTGATTTAACTATCAATCTCTTGCCATGGGCTTTAAAATCAAAGGCATATTAACAAATAAAACCAATATGTATTAGTTGTTTCATACTTTTAGACAACTTAAGCCTAAACTTACATTCATTCAGCACTCCGTTTAACAGAAAATTTCCAGTGAAAGAATACCTTTCAAACCTTAATTTGACCATTCCTGACACACTCTTTTGGTTTTGGCAGTGTTATATTGTCATTCCACACTAATATCTTGATTCAGACAAGCACATTTTCCAGTCAAATGAGTGGCATATTGAGAAAATGGTCTTTGAGAAATATTTGACCCCTAACCCTAACTAGCAAAACCCGAAGCTAGGGTTAGGGTTTCATTTCCCATACAATGTAGACAGTTTTTGAAGGCATGGCTGTGTTTTAGGGCTGAAAGGATACTTAGGAATATAATTCTTTCAATGTTTTCTAAACATTTTTTTCTGACCTATATGGCTGTATACAGTGCTTTGCTCCAAAAAGGAATGGTGTCTGAAATGCCCACAAGCAACAGTTCGAAAGAACCTGATTTAACTATCAATCTCTCTCCATGGGCTTTAAAATCAAAGGCATTTTAACAAATAAAACCAATATGTATTAGTTGATTCATACTTTTAGACAACTTAAGCCTAAACTTACATTCATTCAGCACTCCGTTTAAAACAAAATTTCCAGTGAAAGAATACCTTTCAAACCTTAATTTGACCATTCCTGACACACTCTTTTGGTTTTGGCAGTGTTATATTGTCATTCCACACTAATATCTTGATTCAGACAAGCACATTTTCCAGTCAAATGAGTGGAATATTGAGAAAATGGTCTTTGAGAAATATTTGACCCCTAACCCTAACTAGCAAAACCCGAAGCTAGGGTTAGGGTTTCATTTCCCATACAATGTATACAGTTTTTGATGGCATGGCTGTGTTTTAGGGCTGAAAGGATACTTAGGAATATAGTTCTTTAAATGTTTTCTAAACATTTTTTTCAGTCCTATATGGCTGTATACAGTGCATTGCTCCAAAAAGGAATGGTGTCTGAAATGCCCACAAGCAAAAGTTCGATAGAACCTGATTAAACTATCAATCTCTTGCCATGGGCTTTAAAATCAAAGGCATATTAACAAATAAAACCAATATGTATTAGTTGTTTCATACTTTTAGACAACTTAAGCCTAAACTTACATTCATTCAGAACTCCGTTTAAAACAAAATTTCCAGTGAGAGAATACCTTTCAAACCTTAATTTGACCATTCCTGACACACTCTTTTGGTTTTGGCACTGTTATATTGTCATTCCACACTAATATCTTGATTCAGACAAGGACATTTTCCAGTCAAATGAGTGGAATATTGAGAAAATGGTCTTTGAGAAATATTTGACCCCTAACCCTAACTAGCAAAACCCGAAGCTAGGGTTAGGGTTTCATTTCCCATACAATGTATACAGTTTTTGATGGCATGGCTGTGTTTTAGGGCTGAAACGATACTTAGGAATATAGTTCTTTCAATGTTTTCTAAACATTTTTTTCTGACCTATATGGCTGTATACAGTGCTTTGCTCCAAAAAGGAATGGTGTCTGAATTGCCCACAAGCAACAGTTTGAAAGAACCTGATTTAACTTTCAAACTCTTGCCATGGGCTTTAAAATCAAAGGCATATTAACAAATAAAGCCAAAATGTATTAGTTGTTTCAGACTTTTAGACAACTTAAGCCTAAATTACATTCATTCAGCACTCCGTTTAACAGAAAATTTCCAGTGAAAGAATACCTTTCAAACCTTAATTTGACCATTCCTGACACACTCTTTTGGTTTTGGCACTGTTATATGGTCATTCCACACTAATATCTTGATTCAGACAAGCACATTTTCCAGTCAAATGAGTGGAATATTGAGAAAATGGTCTTTGAGAAATATTTGCCCCATAACCCTAACTAGCAAAACCCGAAGCTAGGGTTAGGGCTTCATTTCCCATACAATGTAGACAGTTTTGATGGCATGGCTGTGTTTTAGGGCTGAAAGGATACTTAGGAATATAGTTCTTTCAATGTTTTCTAAACATTTTTTTCTGACCTATATGGCTGTATACAGTGCTTTGCTCCAAAAAGGAATGGTGTCTGAAATGCCCACAAGCAACAGTTCGAAAGAACCTGATTTAACTATCAATCTCTTGCCATGGGCTTTAAAATCAAAGGCATATTAACAAATAAAACCAATATGTATTAGTTGTTTCATACTTTTAGACAACTTAAGCCTAAACTTACATTCATTCAGCACTCCGTTTAACAGAAAATTTCCAGTGAAAGAATACCTTTCAAACCTTAATTTGACCATTCCTGACACACTCTTTTGGTTTTGGCAGTGTTATATTGTCATTCCACACTAATATCTTGATTCAGACAAGCACATTTTCCAGTCAAATGAGTGGCATATTGAGAAAATGGTCTTTGAGAAATATTTGACCCCTAACCCTAACTAGCAAAACCCGAAGCTAGGGTTAGGGTTTCATTTCCCATACAATGTAGACAGTTTTTGAAGGCATGGCTGTGTTTTAGGGCTGAAAGGATACTTAGGAATATAATTCTTTCAATGTTTTCTAAACATTTTTTTCTGACCTATATGGCTGTATACAGTGCTTTGCTCCAAAAAGGAATGGTGTCTGAAATGCCCACAAGCAACAGTTCGAAAGAACCTGATTTAACTATCAATCTCTCTCCATGGGCTTTAAAATCAAAGGCATTTTAACAAATAAAACCAATATGTATTAGTTGATTCATACTTTTAGACAACTTAAGCCTAAACTTACATTCATTCAGCACTCCGTTTAAAACAAAATTTCCAGTGAAAGAATACCTTTCAAACCTTAATTTGACCATTCCTGACACACTCTTTTGGTTTTGGCAGTGTTATATTGTCATTCCACACTAATATCTTGATTCAGACAAGCACATTTTCCAGTCAAATGAGTGGAATATTGAGAAAATGGTCTTTGAGAAATATTTGACCCCTAACCCTAACTAGCAAAACCCGAAGCTAGGGTTAGGGTTTCATTTCCCATACAATGTATACAGTTTTTGATGGCATGGCTGTGTTTTAGGGCTGAAAGGATACTTAGGAATATAGTTCTTTAAATGTTTTCTAAACATTTTTTTCAGTCCTATATGGCTGTATACAGTGCATTGCTCCAAAAAGGAATGGTGTCTGAAATGCCCACAAGCAAAAGTTCGATAGAACCTGATTAAACTATCAATCTCTTGCCATGGGCTTTAAAATCAAAGGCATATTAACAAATAAAACCAATATGTATTAGTTGTTTCATACTTTTAGACAACTTAAGCCTAAACTTACATTCATTCAGAACTCCGTTTAAAACAAAATTTCCAGTGAGAGAATACCTTTCAAACCTTAATTTGACCATTCCTGACACACTCTTTTGGTTTTGGCACTGTTATATTGTCATTCCACACTAATATCTTGATTCAGACAAGGACATTTTCCAGTCAAATGAGTGGAATATTGAGAAAATGGTCTTTGAGAAATATTTGACCCCTAACCCTAACTAGCAAAACCCGAAGCTAGGGTTAGGGTTTCATTTCCCATACAATGTATACAGTTTTTGATGGCATGGCTGTGTTTTAGGGCTGAAACGATACTTAGGAATATAGTTCTTTCAATGTTTTCTAAACATTTTTTTCTGACCTATATGGCTGTATACAGTGCTTTGCTCCAAAAAGGAATGGTGTCTGAATTGCCCACAAGCAACAGTTTGAAAGAACCTGATTTAACTTTCAAACTCTTGCCATGGGCTTTAAAATCAAAGGCATATTAACAAATAAAGCCAAAATGTATTAGTTGTTTCAGACTTTTAGACAACTTAAGCCTAAATTACATTCATTCAGCACTCCGTTTAACAGAAAATTTCCAGTGAAAGAATACCTTTCAAACCTTAATTTGACCATTCCTGACACACTCTTTTGGTTTTGGCACTGTTATATGGTCATTCCACACTAATATCTTGATTCAGACAAGCACATTTTCCAGTCAAATGAGTGGAATATTGAGAAAATGGTCTTTGAGAAATATTTGCCCCATAACCCTAACTAGCAAAACCCGAAGCTAGGGTTAGGGCTTCATTTCCCATACAATGTAGACAGTTTTGATGGCATGGCTGTGTTTTAGGGCTGAAAGGATACTTAGGAATATAGTTCTTTCAATGTTTTCTAAACATTTTTTTCTGACCTATATGGCTGTATACAGTGCTTTGCTCCAAAAAGGAATGGAGTCTGAAATGCCCACAAGCAAAAGTTCGATAGAACCTGATTTAACTATCAATCTCTTGCCATGGGCTTTAAAATCAAAGGCATATTAACAAATAAAACCAATATGTATTAGTTGTTTCATACTTTTAGACAACTTAAGCCTAAACTTACATTCATTCAGCACTCCGTTTAACAGAAAATTTCCAGTGAAAGAATACCTTTCAAACCTTAATTTGACCATTCCTGACACACTCTTTTGGTTTTGGCAGTGTTATATTGTCATTCCACACTAATATCTTGATTCAGACAAGCACATTTTCCAGTCAAATGAGTGGCATATTGAGAAAATGGTCTTTGAGAAATATTTGACCCCTAACCCTAACTAGCAAAACCCGAAGCTAGGGTTAGGGTTTCATTTCCCATACAATGTAGACAGTTTTTGAAGGCATGGCTGTGTTTTAGGGCTGAAAGGATACTTAGGAATATAATTCTTTCAATGTTTTCTAAACATTTTTTTCTGACCTATATGGCTGTATACAGTGCTTTGCTCCAAAAAGGAATGGTGTCTGAAATGCCCACAAGCAACAGTTCGAAAGAACCTGATTTAACTATCAATCTCTCTCCATGGGCTTTAAAATCAAAGGCATTTTAACAAATAAAACCAATATGTATTAGTTGATTCATACTTTTAGACAACTTAAGCCTAAACTTACATTCATTCAGCACTCCGTTTAAAACAAAATTTCCAGTGAAAGAATACCTTTCAAACCTTAATTTGACCATTCCTGACACACTCTTTTGGTTTTGGCAGTGTTATATTGTCATTCCACACTAATATCTTGATTCAGACAAGCACATTTTCCAGTCAAATGAGTGGAATATTGAGAAAATGGTCTTTGAGAAATATTTGACCCCTAACCCTAACTAGCAAAACCCGAAGCTAGGGTTAGGGCTTCATTTCCCATACAATGTAGACAGTTTTTGATGGCATGGCTGTGTTTTAGGGCTGAAAGGATACTTAGGAATATAGTTCTTTCAGTGTTTTCTAAACATTTTTTTCTGACCTATATGGCTGTATACAGTGCTTTGCTCCAAAAAGGAATGGTGTCTGAAATGCCCACAAGCAACAGTTCGAAAGAACCTGATTTAACTATCAATCTCTCTCCATGGGCTTTAAAATCAAAGGCATATTAACAAATAAAACCAATATGTATTAGTTGATTCATACTTTTAGACAACTTAAGCCTAAACTTACATTCATTCAGAACTCCGTTTAAAACAAAATTTCCAGTGAGAGAATACCTTTCAAACCTTAATTTGACCATTCCTGACACACTCTTTTGGTTTTGGCACTGTTATATTGTCATTCCACACTAATATCTTGATTCAGACAAGGACATTTTCCAGTCAAATGAGTGGAATATTGAGAAAATGGTCTTTGAGAAATATTTGACCCCTAACCCTAACTAGCAAAACCCGAAGCTAGGGTTAGGGTTTCATTTCCCATACAATGTAGACAGTTTTTGATGGCATGGCTGTGTTTTAGGGCTGAAACGATACTTAGGAATATAGTTCTTTCAATGTTTTCTAAACATTTTTTTCTGACCTATATGGCTGTATACAGTGCATTGCTCCAAAAAGGAATGGTGTCTGAAATGCCCACAAGCAAAAGTTCGATAGAACCTGATTTAACTATCAATCTCTTGCCATGGGCTTTAAAATCAAAGGCATATTAACAAATAAAACCAATATGTATTAGTTGTTTCATACTTTTAGACAACTTAAGCCTAAACTTACATTCATTCAGCACTCCGTTTAACAGAAAATTTCCAGTGAAAGAATACCTTTCAAACCTTAATTTGACCATTCCTGACACACTCTTTTGGTTTTGGCAGTGTTATATTGTCATTCCACACTAATATCTTGATTCAGACAAGCACATTTTCCAGTCAAATGAGTGGCATATTGAGAAAATGGTTTTTGAGAAATATTTGACCCCTAACCCTAACTAGCAAAACCCGAAGCTAGGGTTAGGGTTTCATTTCCCATACAATGTAGACAGTTTTTGAAGGCATGGCTGTGTTTTAGGGCTGAAAGGATACTTAGGAATATAATTCTTTCAATGTTTTCTAAACATTTTTTTCTGACCTATATGGCTGTATACAGTGCTTTGCTCCAAAAAGGAATGGTGTCTGAAATGCCCACAAGCAACAGTTCGAAAGAACCTGATTTAACTATCAATGTCTCTCCATGGGCTTTAAAATCAAAGGCATTTTAACAAATAAAACCAATATGTATTAGTTGATTCATACTTTTAGACAACTTAAGCCTAAACTTACATTCATTCAGCACTCCGTTTAAAACAAAATTTCCAGTGAAAGAATACCTTTCAAACCTTAATTTGACCATTCCTGACACACTCTTTTGGTTTTGGCAGTGTTATATTGTCATTCCACACTAATATCTTGATTCAGACAAGCACATTTTCCAGTCAAATGAGTGGAATATTGAGAAAATGGTCTTTGAGAAATATTTGACCCCTAACCCTAACTAGCAAAACCCGAAGCTAGGGTTAGGGCTTCATTTCCCATACAATGTAGACAGTTTTTGATGGCATGGCTGTGTTTTAGGGCTGAAAGGATACTTAGGAATATAGTTCTTTCAGTGTTTTCTAAACATTTTTTTCTGACCTATATGGCTGTATACAGTGCTTTGCTCCAAAAAGGAATGGTGTCTGAAATGCCCACAAGCAACAGTTCGAAAGAACCTGATTTAACTATCAATCTCTCTCCATGGGCTTTAAAATCAAAGGCATATTAACAAATAAAACCAATATGTATTAGTTGATTCATACTTTTAGACAACTTAAGCCTAAACTTACATTCATTCAGCACTCCGTTTAAAACAAAATTTCCAGTGAAAGAATACCTTTCAAACCTTAATTTGACCATTCCTGACACACTCTTTTGGTTTTGGCAGTGTTATATTGTCATTCCACACTAATATCTTGATTCAGACAAGCACATTTTCCAGTCAAATGAGTGGAATATTGAGAAAATGGTCTTTGAGAAATATTTGCCCCCTAACCCTAACTAGCAAAACCCGAAGCTAGGGTTAGGGTTTCATTTCCCATACAATGTATACAGTTTTTGATGGCATGGCTGTGTTTTAGGGCTGAAAGGATACTTAGGAATATAGTTCTTTAAATGTTTTCTAAACATTTTTTTCAGACCTATATGGCTGTATACAGTGCATTGCTCCAAAAAGGAATGGTGTCTGAAATGCCCACAAGCAAAAGTTCGATAGAACCTGATTAAACTATCAATCTCTTGACATGGGCTTTAAAATAAAGGCATATTAACAAATAAAACCAATATGTATTAGTTGTTTCAGACTTTTAGACAACTTAAGCCTAAACTTACATTCATTCAGAACTCCGTTTAAAACAAAATTTCCAGTGAGAGAATACCTTTCAAACCTTAATTTGACCATTCCTGACACACTCTTTTGGTTTTGGCAGTGTTATATTGTCATTCCACACTAATATCTTGATTCAGACAAGCACATTTTCCAGTCAAATGAGTGGCATATTGAGAAAATGGTCTTTGAGAAATATTTGACCCCTAACCCTAACTAGCAAAACCCGAAGCTAGGGTTAGGGTTTCATTTCCCATACAATGTAGACAGTTTTTGATGGCATGGCTGTGTTTTAGGGCTGAAAGGATACTTAGGAATATAGTTCTTTCAATGTTTTCTAAACATTTTTTTCAGACCTATATGGCTGTATACAGTGCTTTGCTCCAAAAAGGAATGGTGTCTGAATTGCCCACAAGCAACAGTTCGAAAGAACCTGATTTAACTTTCAAACTCTTGCTATGGGCTTTAAAATCAAAGGCATATTAACAAATAAAGCCAAAATGTATTAGTTGTTTCAGACTTTTAGACAACTTAATCCTAAACGTACATTCATTCAGCACTCCGTTTAAAACAAAATTTCCAGTGAAAGAATACCTTTCAAACCTTAATTTGACCATTCCTGACACACTCTTTTGGTTTTGGCAGTGTTATATTGTTATTCCACACTAATATCTTGATTCAGACAAGCACATTTTCCAGTCAAATGAGTGGAATATTGAGAAAATGGTCTTTGAGAAATATATGACCCCTAACCCTAACTAGCAAAACCCGAAGCTAGGGTTAGGGCTTCATTTCCCATACAATGTAGACAGTTTTTGATGGCATGGCTGTGTTTTAGGGCTGAAAGGATACTTAGGAATATAGTTCTTTCAATGTTTTCTAAACATTTTTTTCTGACCTATATGGCTGTATACAGTGCTTTGCTCCAAAAAGGAATGGTGTCTGAAATGCCCACAAGCAACAGTTCGAAAGAACCTGATTTAACTATCAATCTCTTGCCATGGGCTTTAAAATCAAAGGCATATTAACAAAAAAAACCAATATGTATTAGTTGATTCATACTTTTAGACAACTTAAGCCTAAACTTACATTCATTCAGAACTCCGTTTAAAACAAAATTTCCAGTGAAAGAATACCTTTCAAACCTTAATTTGACCATTCCTGACACACTCTTTTGGTTTTGGCAGTGTTATATTGTCATTCCACACTAATATCTTGATTCAGACAAGCACATTTTCCAGTCAAATGAGTGGCATATTGAGAAAATGGTCTTTGAGAAATATTTGACCCCTAACCCTAACTAGCAAAACCCGAAGCTAGGGTTAGGGTTTTATTCCCATACAATGTAGACAGTTTTTGAAGGCATGGCTGTGTTTTAGGGCTGAAAGGATACTTAGGAATATAATTCTTTCAATGTTTTCTAAACATTTTTTTCTGACCTATATGGCTGTATACAGTGGTTTGCTCCAAAAAGGAATGGTGTCTGAATTGCCCGACAAGCAACAGTTCGAAAGAACCTGATTTAACTTACAAACTCTTGCCATGGGCTTTAAAATCAAAGGCATATTAACAAATAAAGCCAATATGTATTAGTTGTTTCAGACTTTTAGACATCTTAAGCCTGAACTTACATTCATTCAGCACTCCGTTTAACACTAAATTACCAGTGAAAGAATACCTTTCAAACCTTAATTTGACCATTCCTGACACACTCTTTTGGTTATGGCAGTGTTATATTGTCATTCCACACTAATATCTTGATTCAGACAAGCACATTTTCCAGTCAAATGAGTGGAATATTGAGAAAATGGTCTTTGAGAAATATTTGCTCCCTAACCCTAACTAGCAAAACCCGAAGCTAGGGTTAGGGTTTCATTTCCCATACAATGTAGACAGTTTTTGATGGCATGGCTGTGTTTTAGGGCTGAAAGGATACTTAGGAATATAGTTATTTCAATGTTTTCTAAACATTTTTTTCTGACCTAAATGGCTGTATACAGTGCTTTGCTCCAAAAAGGAATGGTGTCTGAATTGCCCACAAGCAACACTTTGAAAGAACCTGATTTAACCTTCAAACTCTTGCCATGGGCTTTAAAATCAAAGGCATATTAACAAATAAAGCCAAAATGTATTAGTTGTTTCAGACTTTTAGACAACTTAAGCCTAAATTACATTCATTCAGCACTCCGTTTAACAGAAAATTTCCAGTGAAAGAATACCTTTCAAACCTTAATTTGACCATTCCTGACACACTCTTTTGGTTATGGCAGTGTTATATTGTCATTCCACACTAATATCTTGATTCAGACAAGCACATTTTCCAGTCAAATGAGTGGAATATTGAGAAAATGGTCTTTGAGAAATATTTGCTCCCTAACCCTAACTAGCAAAACCCGAAGCTAGGGTTAGGGTTTCATTTCCCATACAATGTAGACAGTTTTTGATGGCATGGCTGTGTTTTAGGGCTGAAAGGATACTTAGGAATATAGTTCTTTCAATGTTTTCTAAACATTTTTTTCTGACCTATATGGCTGTATACAGTGCTTTGCTCCAAAAAGGAATGGTATCTGAAATGCCCACAAGCAAAAGTTCGATAGAACCTGATTTAACTATCAATCTCTTGCCATGGGCTTTAAAATCAAAGGCATATTAACAAATAAAACCAATATGTATTAGTTGTTTCATACTTTTAGACAACTTAAGCCTAAACTTACATTCATTCAGAACTCCGTTTAAAACAAAATTTCAAGTGAAAGAATACCTTTCAAACCTTAATTTGACCATTCCTGACACACTCTTTTGGTTTTGGCAGTGTTATATTGTCATTCCACACTAATATCTTGATTCAGACAAGGACATTTTCCAGTCAAATTAGTGGAATATCGAGAAAATGGTCTTTGAGAAATATTTGACCCCTAACCCTAACTAGCAAAACCCGAAGCTAGGGTTAGGGTTTTATTCCCATACAATGTAGACAGTTTTTGAAGGCATGGCTGTGTTTTAGGGCTGAAAGGATACTTAGGAATATAATTCTTTCAATGTTTTCTAAACATTTTTTTCTGACCTATATGGCTGTATACAGTGCTTTGCTCCAAAAAGGAATGGTGTCTGAATTGCCCACAAGCAACAGTTCGAAAGAACCTGATTTAACTTTCAAACTCTTGCCATGGGCTTTAAAATCAAAGGCATATTAACAAATAAAGCCAAAATGTATTAGTTGTTTCAGAGTTTTAGACAACTTAAGCCTAAATTACATTCATTCAGCACTCCGTTTAACAGAAAATTTCCAGTGAAAGAATACCTTTCAAACCTTAATTTGACCATTCCTGACACACTCTTTTGGTTATGGCAGTGTTATATTGTCATTCCACACTAATATCTTGATTCAGACAAGCACATTTTCCAGTCAAATGAGTGGAATATTGAGAAAATGGTCTTTGAGAAATATTTGCTCCCTAACCCTAACTAGCAAAACGCGAAGCTAGGGTTAGTGTTTCATTTCCCATACAATGTAGACAGTTTTTGATGGCATGGCTGTGTTTTAGGGCTGAAAGGATACTTAGGAATATAGTTCTTTCAATGTTTTCTAAACATTTTTTTCAGACCTATATGGCTGTATACAGTGCATTGCTCCAAAAAGGAATGGTGTCTGAAATGCCCACAAGCAACAGTTCGAAAGAACCTGATTTAACTATCAATCTCTCTCCATGGGCTTTAAAATCCAAGGCATATTTACAAATAAAACCAATATGTATTAGTTGATTCATACTTTTAGACAACTTAAGCCTAAACTTACATTCATTCAGCACTCCGTTTAAAACAAAATTTCCAGTGAAAGAATACCTTTCAAACCTTAATTTGACCATTCCTGACACACTCTTTTGGTTTTGGCAGTGTTATATTGTCTTTCCACACTAATATCTTGATTCAGACAAGCACATTTTCCAGTCAAATGAGTGGAATATTGAGAAAATGGTCTTTGAGAAATATTTGCCCCCTAACCCTAACTAGCAAAACCCAAAGCTAGGGTTAGGGTTTCATTTCCCATACAATGTAGACAGTTTTTGATGGCATGGCTGTGTTTTAGGGCTGAAAGGATACTTAGGAATATAGTTCTTTCAATGTTTTCTAAACATTTTTTTCAGACCTATATGGCTGTATACAGTGCATTGCTCCAAAAAGGAATGGTGTCTGAAATGCCCACAAGCAAAAGTTCGATAGAACCTGATTTAACTATCAATCTCTTGCCATGGGCTTTAAAATCAAAGGCATATTAACAAATAAAACCAATATGTATTAGTTGTTTCATACTTTTAGACAACTTAAGCCTAAACTTACATTCATTCAGCACTCCGTTTAACAGAAAATTTCCAGTGAAAGAATACCTTTCAAACCTTAATTTGACCATTCCTGACACACTCTTTTGGTTATGGCAGTGTTATATTGTCATTCCACACTAATATCTTGATTCAGACAAGCACATTTTCCAGTCAAATGAGTGGAATATTGAGAAAATGGTCTTTGAGAAATATTTGCTCCCTAACCCTAACTAGCAAAACCCGAAGCTAGGGTTAGGGTTTCATTTCCCATACAATGTAGACAGTTTTTGATGGCATGGCTGTGTTTTAGGGCTAAAAGGATACTTAGGAATATAGTTCTTTCAATGTTTTCTAAACATTTTTTTCTGACCTATATGGCTGTATACAGTGCTTTGCTCCAAAAAGGAATGGTGTCTGAATTGCCCACAAGAAACAGTTTGAAAGAACCTGATTTAACTTTCAAACTCTTGCCATGGGCTTTAAAATCAAAGCCATATTAACAAATAAAGCCAAAATGTATTAGTTGTTTCATACTTTTAGACAACTTAAGCCTAAACTTACATTCATTCAGAACTCCGTTTAAAACAAAATTTCCAGTGAAAGAATACCTTTCAAACCTTAATTTGACCATTCCTGACACACTCTTTTGGTTTTGGCAGTGTTATATTGTCATTCCACACTAATATCTTGATTCAGACAAGCACATTTTCCAGTCAAATGAGTGGAATATTGAGAAAATGGTCTTTGAGAAATATTTGCCCCCTAACCCTAACTAGCAAAACCCGAAGCTAGGGTTAGGGTTTCATTTCCCATACAATGTAGACAGTTTTTGATGGCATGGCTGTGTTTTAGGGCTGAAAGGATACTTAGGAATATAGTTCTTTCAATGTTTTCTAAACATTTTTTTCTGACCTATATGGCTGTATACAGTGCTTTGCTCCAAAAAGGAATGGTGTCTGAATTGCCCGACAAGCAACAGTTCGAAAGAACCTGATTTAACTTACAAACTCTTGCCATGGGCTTTAAAATCAAAGGCATATTAACAAATAAAGCCAAAATGTATTAGTTGTTTCAGACTTTTAGACATCTTAAGCCGGAACTTACATTCATTCAGCACTCCGTTTAACACAAAATTACCAGTGAAAGAATACCTTTCAAACCTTAATTTGACCATTCCTGACACACTCTTTTGGTTTTGGCACTGTTATATTGTCATTCCACACTAATATCTTGATTCAGACAAGAACATTTTCCAGTCAAATGAGTGGAATATTGAGAAAATGGTCTTTGAGAAATATTTGACCCCTAACCCTAACTAGCAAAACCCGAAGCTAGGGTTAGGGTTTCATTTCCCATACAATGTAGACAGTTTTTGATGGCATGGCTGTGTTTTAGGGCTGAAAGGATACTTAGGAATATAGTTCTTTCAATGTTTTCTAAACATTTTTTTCTGACCTATATGGCTGTATACAGTGCTTTGCTCCAAAAAGGAATGGTGTCTGAATTGCCCACAAGCAACAGTTTGAAAGAACCTGATTTAACTTTCAAACTCTTGCCATGGGCTTTAAAATCAAAGGCATATTAACAAATAAAGCCAAAATGTATTAGTTGTTTCAGACTTTTAGACAACTTAAGCCTAAATTACATTCATTCAGCACTCCGTTTAACAGAAAATTTCCAGTGAAAGAATACCTTTCAAACCTTAATTTGACCATTCCTGACACACTCTTTTGGTTATGGCAGTGTTATATTGTCATTCCACACTAATATCTTGATTCAGACAAGCACATTTTCCAGTCAAATGAGTGGAATATTGAGAAAATGGTCTTTGAGAAATATTTGCTCCCTAACCCTAACTAGCAAAACCCGAAGCTAGGGTTAGGGTTTCATTTCCCATACAATGTAGACAGTTTTTGATGGCATGGCTGTGTTTTAGGGCTGAAAGGATACTTAGGAATATAGTTCTTTAAATGTTTTCTAAACATTTTTTTCTGACCTATATGTCTGTATACAGTGCATTGCTCAAAAAAGGAATGGTGTCTGAAATGCCCACAAGCAAAAGTTCGATAGAACCTGATTTAACTATCAATCTCTTGCCATGGGCTTTAAAATCAAAGGCATATTAACAAATAAAACCAATATGTATTAGTTGTTTCATACTTTTAGACAACTTAAGCCTAAACTTACATTCATTCAGAACTCCGTTCAAAACAAAATTTCCAGTGAAAGAATACCTTTCAAACCTTAATTTGACCATTCCTGACACACTCTTTTGGTTTTGGCAGTGTTATATTGTCATTCCACACTAATATCTTGATTCAGACAAGCACATTTTCCAGTCAAATGAGTGGAATATTGAGAAAATGGTCTTTGAGAAATATTTGCCCCCTAACCCTAACTAGCAAAACCCGAAGCTAGGGTTAGGGTTTCATTTCCCATACAATGTAGACAGTTTTTGATGGCATGGCTGTGTTTTAGGGCTGAAAGGATACTTAGGAATATAGTTCTTTCAATGTTTTCTAAACATTTTTTTCTGACCTATATGGCTGTATACAGTGCTTTGCTCCAAAAAGGAATGGTGTCTGAATTGCCCGACAAGCAACAGTTCGAAAGAACCTGATTTAACTTACAAACTCTTGCCATGGGCTTTAAAATCAAAGGCATATTAACAAATAAAACCAATATGTATTAGTTGTTTCATACTTTTAGACAACTTAAGCCTAAACGTACATTCATTCAGCACTCCATTTAACACAAAATTTCCAGTGAAAGAATACCTTTCAAACCTTAATTTGACCATTCCTGACACACTCTTTTGGTTTTGGCAGTGTTATATTGTCATTCCACACTAATATCTTGATTCAGACAAGCACATTTTCCAGTCAAATGAGTGGAATATTGAGAAAATGGTCTTTGAGAAATATTTGCCCCCTAACCCAAACTAGCAAAACCCGAAGCTAGGGTTAGGGTTTTATTCCCATACAATGTAGACAGTTTTTGAAGGCATGGCTGTGTTTTAGGGCTGAAAGGATACTTAGGAATATAATTCTTTCAATGTTTTCTAAACATTTTTTTCTGACCTATATGGCTGTATACAGTGCTTTGCTCCAAAAAGGAATGGTGTCTGAATTGCCCACAAGCAACAGTTCGAAAGAACCTGATTTAACTTTCAAACTCTTGCCATGGGCTTTAAAATCAAAGGCATATTAACAAATAAAGCCAAAATGTATTAGTTGTTTCAGAGTTTTAGACAACTTAAGCCTAAATTACATTCATTCAGCACTCCGTTTAACAGAAAATTTCCAGTGAAAGAATACCTTTCAAACCTTAATTTGACCATTCCTGACACACTCTTTTGGTTATGGCAGTGTTATATTGTCATTCCACACTAATATCTTGATTCAGACAAGCACATTTTCCAGTCAAATGAGTGGAATATTGAGAAAATGGTCTTTGAGAAATATTTGCTCCCTAACCCTAACTAGCAAAACCCGAAGCTAGGGTTAGTGTTTCATTTCCCATACAATGTAGACAGTTTTTGATGGCATGGCTGTGTTTTAGGGCTGAAAGGATACTTAGGAATATAGTTCTTTCAATGTTTTCTAAACATTTTTTTCAGACCTATATGGCTGTATACAGTGCATTGCTCCAAAAAGGAATGGTGTCTGAAATGCCCACAAGCAAAAGTTCGATAGAACCTGATTTAACTATCAATCTCTTGCCATGGGCTTTAAAATCAAAGGCATATTAACAAATAAAACCAATATGTATTAGTTGTTTCATACTTTTAGACAACTTAAGCCTAAACTTACATTCATTCAGCACTCCGTTTAACAGAAAATTTCCAGTGAAAGAATACCTTTCAAACCTTAATTTGACCATTCCTGACACACTCTTTTGGTTATGGCAGTGTTATATTGTCATTCCACACTAATATCTTGATTCAGACAAGCACATTTTCCAGTCAAATGAGTGGAATATTGAGAAAATGGTCTTTGAGAAATATTTGCTCCCTAACCCTAACTAGCAAAACCCGAAGCTAGGGTTAGTGTTTCATTTCCCATACAATGTAGACAGTTTTTGATGGCATGGCTGTGTTTTAGGGCTGAAAGGATACTTAGGAATATAGTTCTTTCAATGTTTTCTAAACATTTTTTTCAGACCTATATGGCTGTATACAGTGCATTGCTCCAAAAAGGAATGGTGTCTGAAATGCCCACAAGCAAAAGTTCGATAGAACCTGATTTAACTATCAATCTCTTGCCATGGGCTTTAAAATCAAAGGCATATTAACAAATAAAACCAATATGTATTAGTTGTTTCATACTTTTAGACAACTTAAGCCTAAACTTACATTCATTCAGCACTCCGTTTAACAGAAAATTTCCAGTGAAAGAATACCTTTCAAACCTTAATTTGACCATTCCTGACACACTCTTTTGGTTATGGCAGTGTTATATTGTCATTCCACACTAATATCTTGATTCAGACAAGCACATTTTCCAGTCAAATGAGTGGAATATTGAGAAAATGGTCTTTGAGAAATATTTGCTCCCTAACCCTAACTAGCAAAACCCGAAGCTAGGGTTAGGGTTTCATTTCCCATACAATGTAGACAGTTTTTGATGGCATGGCTGTGTTTTAGGGCTGAAAGGATACTTAGGAATATAGTTCTTTCAATGTTTTCTAAACATTTTTTTCTGACCTATATGGCTGTATACAGTGCTTTGCTCCAAAAAGGAATGGTGTCTGAAATGCCCACAAGCAACAGTTCGAAAGAACCTGATTTAACTATCAATCTCTCTCCATGGGCTTTAAAATCCAAGGCATATTTACAAATAAAACCAATATGTATTAGTTGATTCATACTTTTAGACAACTTAAGCCTAAACTTACATTCATTCAGCACTCCGTTTAAAACAAAATTTCCAGTGAAAGAATACCTTTCAAACCTTAATTTGACCATTCCTGACACACTCTTTTGGTTTTGGCAGTGTTATATTGTCTTTCCACACTAATATCTTGATTCAGACAAGCACATTTTCCAGTCAAATGAGTGGAATATTGAGAAAATGGTCTTTGAGAAATATTTGCCCCCTAACCCTAACTAGCAAAACCCGAAGCTAGGGTTAGGGTTTCATTTCCCATACAATGTAGACAGTTTTTGATGGCATGGCTGTGTTTTAGGGCTGAAAGGATACTTAGGAATATAGTTCTTTCAATGTTTTCTAAACATTTTTTTCTAAACTATATGGCTGTATACAGTGCTTTGCTCCAAAAAGGAATGGTGTCTGAATTGCCCACAAGAAACAGTTTGAAAGAACCTGATTTAACTTTCAAACTCTTGCCATGGGCTTTAAAATCAAAGCCATATTAACAAATAAAGCCAAAATGTATTAGTTGTTTCATACTTTTAGACAACTTAAGCCTAAACTTACATTCATTCAGCACTCCGTTTAAAACAAAATTTCCAGTGAAAGAATACCTTTCAAACCTTAATTTGACCATTCCTGACACACTCTTTTGGTTTTGGCAGTGTTATATTGTCATTCCACACTAATATCTTGATTCAAACAAGCACATTTTCCAGTCAAATGAGTGGAATATTGAGAAAATGGTCTTTGAGAAATATTTGCCCCCTAACCCTAACTAGCAAAACCCGAAGCTAGGTTTAGGGTTTCATTTCCCATACAATGTAGACAGTTTTTGATGGCATAGCTGTGTTTTAGGGCTGAAAGGATTCTTAGGAATATAGTTCTTTCAATGTTTTCTAAACATTTTTTTCTGACCTATATGGCTGTATACAGTGCTTTGCTCCAAAAAGGAATGGTGTCTGAATTGCCCACAAGGAATAGTTCGAAAGAACCTGATTTAACTATCAATCTCTTGCCATGGGCTTTAAAATCAAAGGCATATTAACAAATAAAGCCAAAATGTATTCGTTGTCTCAGGCTTTTTGGCCACTTAAGCCTAAACGTACATTCAATCAGCACTCCGTTTAACACAAAATGTCCAATGAAAGAATACCTTTCAAACCTTAATTTGACCATTCCTGTCACACTCTTTTGGTTTTGGCAGTGTGGTATTGTCTTTTCAGACCAATTTCTTGATTCAGACAAGCACATTTTCCAGTCAAATGAGTGGCATATTGAGGAAATGGTCTTTGAGAAAAATTTCACCCCTAACCCTAACTAGCAAAACCCGAAGCTAGGGTTAGGGTTTCATTTCCCATACAATGTAGACAGTTTTTGATGGCATGGCTGTGTTTTAGGGCTGAAAGGATACTTAGGAATATAGTTCTTTCAATGTTTTCTAAACATTTTTTTCTGACCTATATGGCTGTATACAGTGCTTTGCTCCAAAAAGGAATGGTGTCTGAATTGCCCACAAGCAACAGTTCGAAAGAACCTGATTTAAGTTTCAAACTCTTGCCATGGGCTTTAAAATCAAAGGCATATTAATAAATAAAGCCAAAATGTATTAGTTGTTTCAGACTTTTAGACAACTTAATCCTAAACGTACATTCATTCAGCACTCCGTTTAACACAAAATTTCCAGTGAAAGAATATCTTTCAAACCTTAATTTGACCATTCCTGACACACTCTTTTGGTTTTGGCAGTGTTATATTGTCATTCCACACTAATATCTTGATTCAGACAAGCACATTTTCCAGTCAAATGAGTGGAATATTGAGAAAATGGTCTTTGAGAAATATTTGCCCCCTAACCCTAACTAGCAAAACCCGAAGCTAGGGTTAGGGTTTCATTTCCCATACAATGTAGACAGTTTTTGATGGCATGGCTGTGTTTTAGGGCTGAAAGGATACTTAGGAATATAGTTCTTTCAATGTTTTCTAAACATTTTTTTCTGACCTATATGGCTGTATACAGTGCTTTGCTCCAAAAAGGAATGGTGTCTGAATTGCCCACAAGCAACAGTTCGAAAGAACCTGATTTAACTTTCAAACTCTTGCCATGGGCTTTAAAATCAAAGGCATATTAACAAATAAAACCAATATGTATTAGTTGTTTCATACTTTTAGACAACTTAAGCCTAAACTTACATTCATTCAGCACTCCGTTTAAAACAAAATTTCCAGTGAAAGAATACCTTTCAAACCTTAATTTGACCATTCCTGACACACTCTTTTGGTTTTGGCAGTGTTATATTGTCATTCCACACTAATATCTTGATTCAGACAAGCACATTTTCCAGTCAAATGAGTGGCATATTGAGGAAATGGTCTTTGAGAAATATTTCACCCCTAACCCTAACTAGCAAAACCCGAAGCTAGGGTTAGGGTTTCATTTCCCATACAATGTAGACAGTTTTTGATGGCATGGCTGTGTTTTAGGGCTGAAAGGATACTTAGGAATATAGTTCTTTCAATGTTTTCTAAACATTTTTTTCTGACCTATATGGCTGTATACAGTGCTTTGCTCCAAAAAGGAATGGTGTCTGAATTGCCCACAAGCAACAGTTCGAAAGAACCTGATTTAAGTTTCAAACTCTTGCCATGGGCTTTAAAATCAAAGGCATATTAATAAATAAAGCCAAAATGTATTAGTTGTTTCAGACTTTTAGACAACTTAATCCTAAACGTACATTCATTCAGCACTCCGTTTAACACAAAATTTCCAGTGAAAGAATACCTTTCAAACCTTAATTTGACCATTCCTGACACACTCTTTTGGTTTTGGAAGTGTTATATTGTCATTCCACACTAATATCTTGATTCAGACAAGCACATTTTCCAGTCAAATGAGTGGAATATTGAGAAAATGGTCGTTGAGAAATATTTGCCCCCTAACCCTAACTAGCAAAACCCGAAGCTAGGGTTAGGGTTTCATTTCCCATACAATGTAGACAGTTTTTGATGGCATGGCTGTGTTTTAGGGCTGAAAGGATACTTAGGAATATAGTTCTTTCAATGTTTTCTAAACATTTTTTTCTGACCTATATGGCTGTATACAGTGCATTGCTCCAAAAAGGAATGGTGTCTGAAATGCCCACAAGCAAAAGTTCGATAGAACCTGATTTAACTATCAATCTCTTGCCATGGGCTTTAAAATCAAAGGCATATTAACAAATAAAACCAATATGTATTAGTTGTTTCATACTTCTAGACAACTTAAGCCTAAACTTACATTCATTCAGCACTCCGTTTAAAACAAAATTTCCAGTGAAAGAATACCTTTCAAACCTTAATTTGACCATTCCTGACACACTCTTTTGGTTTTGGCAGTGTTATATTGTCATTCCACACTAATATCTTGATTCAGACAAGCACATTTTCCAGTCAAATGAGTGGCATATTGAGAAAATGGTCTTTGAGAAATATTTGACCTCTAACCCTAACTAGCAAAACCCGAAGCTAGGGTTAGGGTTTCATTTCCCATACAATGTAGACAGTTTTTGATGGCATGGCTGTGTTTTAGGGCTGAAAGGATACTTAGGAATATAGTTCTTTCAATGTTTTCTAAACATTTTTTTCTGACCTATATGGTTGTATACAGTGCTTTGCTCCAAAAAGGAATGGTGTCTGAAATGCCCACAAGCAAAAGTTCGATAGAACCTGATTTAACTATCAATCTCTTGCCATGGGCTTTAAAATCAAAGGCATATTAACAAATAAAACCAATATGTATTAGTTGTTTCATACTTTTAGACAACTTAAGCCTAAACGTACATTCATTCAGCACGCCATTTAACACAAAATTTCCAGTGAAAGAATACCTTTCAAACCTTAATTTGACCATTCCTGACACACTCTTTGGTTTTGGCTGTGTTATATTGTCATTCCACACTAATATCTTGATTCAGACAAACACATTTTCCAGTCAAATGAGTGGAATATTGAGAAAATGGTCTTTGAGAAATATTTGCCCCCTAACCCTAACTAGTAAAACCCGAAGCTAGGGTTAGGGTTTCATTTCCCATACAATGTAGACAGTTTTTGATGGCATGGCTGTGTTTTAGGGCTAAAAGGATACTTAGGAATATAGTTCTTTCAATGTTTTCTAAACATTTTTTTCTGACCTATATGGCTGTATACATTGCATTGCTCCAAAAAGGAATGGTGTCTGAATTGCCCACAAGCAACAGTTCGAAAGAACCTGATTTAATTTTCAAACTCTTGCCATGGGCTTTAAAATCAAAGGCATATTAATAAATAAAGCCAAAATGTATTAGTTGTTTCAGACTTTTAGACAACTTAATCCTAAACGTACATTCATTCAGCACTCCGTTTAACACAAAATTTCCAGTGAAAGAATACCTTTCAAACCTTAATTTGACCATTCCTGACACACTCTTTTGGTTTTGGAAGTGTTATATTGTCATTCCACACTAATATCTTGATTCAGACAAGCACATTTTCCAGTCAAATGAGTGGAATATTGAGAAAATGGTCGTTGAGAAATATTTGCCCCCTAACCCTAACTAGCAAAACCCGAAGCTAGGGTTAGGGTTTCATTTCCCATACAATGTAGACAGTTTTTGATGGCATGGCTGTGTTTTAGGGCTGAAAGGATACTTAGGAATATAGTTCTTTCAATGTTTTCTAAACATTTTTTTCTGACCTATATGGCTGTATACAGTGCATTGCTCCAAAAAGGAATGGTGTCTGAAATGCCCACAAGCAAAAGTTCGATAGAACCTGATTTAACTATCAATCTCTTGCCATGGGCTTTAAAATCAAAGGCATATTAACAAATAAAACCAATATGTATTAGTTGTTTCATACTTCTAGACAACTTAAGCCTAAACTTACATTCATTCAGCACTCCGTTTAAAACAAAATTTCCAGTGAAAGAATACCTTTCAAACCTTAATTTGACCATTCCTGACACACTCTTTTGGTTTTGG
Source organism: Lepisosteus platostomus (assembly GCF_059453375.1). Lineage (NCBI taxonomy): Eukaryota > Metazoa > Chordata > Actinopteri > Semionotiformes > Lepisosteidae > Lepisosteus > Lepisosteus platostomus. The sequence goes on from NC_142618.1 coordinate 43,973,255, forward strand.
CAGTGTTATATTGTCATTCCACACTAATATCTTGATTCAGACAAGCACATTTTCCAGTCAAATGAGTGGCATATTGAGAAAATGGTCTTTGAGAAATATTTGACCTCTAACCCTAACTAGCAAAACCCGAAGCTAGGGTTAGGGTTTCATTTCCCATACAATGTAGACAGTTTTTGATGGCATGGCTGTGTTTTAGGGCTGAAAGGATACTTAGGAATATAGTTCTTTCAATGTTTTCTAAACATTTTTTTCTGACCTATATGGTTGTATACAGTGCTTTGCTCCAAAAAGGAATGGTGTCTGAAATGCCCACAAGCAAAAGTTCGATAGAACCTGATTTAACTATCAATCTCTTGCCATGGGCTTTAAAATCAAAGGCATATTAACAAATAAAACCAATATGTATTAGTTGTTTCATACTTTTAGACAACTTAAGCCTAAACGTACATTCATTCAGCACGCCATTTAACACAAAATTTCCAGTGAAAGAATACCTTTCAAACCTTAATTTGACCATTCCTGACACACTCTTTGGTTTTGGCAGTGTTATATTGTCATTCCACACTAATATCTTGATTCAGACAAACACATTTTCCAGTCAAATGAGTGGAATATTGAGAAAATGGTCTTTGAGAAATATTTGCCCCCTAACCCTAACTAGTAAAACCCGAAGCTAGGGTTAGGGTTTCATTTCCCATACAATGTAGACAGTTTTTGATGGCATGGCTGTGTTTTAGGGCTAAAAGGATACTTAGGAATATAGTTCTTTCAATGTTTTCTAAACATTTTTTTCTGACCTATATGGCTGTATACATTGCATTGCTCCAAAAAGGAATGGTGTCTGAAATGCCCACAAGCAAAAGTTCGATAGAACCTGATTTAACTATCAATCTCTTGCCATGGGCTTTAAAATCAAAGGCATATTAACAAATAAAACCAATATGTATTAGTTGTTTCATACTTTTAGACAACTTAAGCCTAAACTTACATTCATTCAGCACTCCGTTTAAAACAAAATTTCCAGTGAAAGAATACCTTTCAAACCTTAATTTGACCATTCCTGACACACTCTTTTGGTTTTGGCAGTGTTATATTCTCATTCCACACTAATATCTTGATTCAGACAAGCACATTTTCCAGTCAAATGAGTGGCATATTGAGAAAATGGTCTTTGAGAAATATTTGACCCCTAACCCTAACTAGCAAAACCCGAAGCTAGGGTTAGGGTTTCATTTCCCATACAATGTAGACAGTTTTTGATGGCATGGCTGTGTTTTAGGGCTGAAAGGATACTTAGGAATATAGTTCTTTCAATGTTTTCTAAACATTTTTTTCAGACCTATATGGCTGTATACAGTGCTTTGCTCCAAAAAGGAATGGTGTCTGAATTGCACACAAGCAACAGTTCGAAAGAACCTGATTTAACTTTCAAACTCTTGCCATGGGCTTTAAAATCAAAGGCATATTAACAAATAAAACCAATATGTATTAGTTGTTTCATACTTTTAGACAACTTAAGCCTAAACTTACATTCATTCAGCACTCCGTTTAAAACAAAATTTCCAGTGAAAGAATACCTTTCAAACCTTAATTTGACCATTCCTGACACACTCTTTTGGTTTTGGCAGTGTTATATTGTCATTCCACACTAATATCTTGATTCAGACAAGCACATTTTCCAGTCAAATGAGTGGAATATTGAGAAAATGGTCTTTGAGAAATATTTGCCCCCTAACCCTAACTAGCAAAACCCGAAGCTAGGGTTAGGGTTTCATTTCCCATACAATGTAGACAGTTTTTGATGGCATGGCTGTGTTTTAGGGCTGAAAGGATACTTAGGAATATAGTTCTTTCAATGTTTTCTAAACATTTTTTTCTGACCTATATGGCTGTATACAGTGCTTTGCTCCAAAAAGGAATGGTGTCTGAATTGCCCACAAGGAATAGTTAGAAAGAACCTGATTTAACTATCAATCTCTTGCCATGGGCTTTAAAATAAAAGGCATATTAACAAATAAAGCCAAAATGTATTCGTTGTCTCAGGCTTTTTGGCCACTTAAGCCTAAACGTACATTCATTCAGCACTCCGTTTAACACAAAATGTCCAATGAAAGAATACCTTTCAAAAATTAATTTGACCATTCCTGTCACACTCTTTTGGTTTTGGCAGTGTGGTATTGTCTTTTCAGACCAATATCTTGATTCAGACAAGCACATTTTCCAGTCAAATGAGTGGAATATTGAGAAAATGGTCTTTGAGAAATATTTGCCCCCTAACCCTAACTAGTAAAACCCGAAGCTAGGGTTAGGGTTTCATTTCCCATACAATGTAGACAGTTTTTGATGGCATGGCTGTGTTTTAGGGCTAAAAGGATATTTAGGAATATAGTTCTTTCAATGTTTTCTAAACATTTTTTTCTGACCTATATGGCTGTATACAGTGCTTTGCTCCAAAAAGGAATGGTGTTTGAAATGCCCGACAAGCAACAGTTCGAAAGAACCTAATTTAACTATCAATCTCTCTCCATGGGCTTTAAAATCAAAGGCATATTAAAAAATAAAACCAATATGTATTAGTTGATTCATACCTTTAGACAACTTAAGCCTAAACTTACATTCATTCAGCACTCCGTTTAAAACAAAATTTCCAGTGAAAGAATACCTTTCAAACCTTAATTTGACCATTCCTGACACACTCTTTTGGTTTTGGCAGTGTTATATTGTCATTCCACACTAATATCTTGATTCAGACAAGCACATTTTCCAGTCAAATGAGTGGAATATTGAGAAAATGGTCTTTGAGAAATATTTGCCCCCTAACCCTAACTAGCAAAACCCGAAGCTAGGGTTAGGGTTTCATTTCCCATACAATGTAGACAGTTTTTGATGGCATGGCTGTGTTTTAGGGCTGAAAGGATACTTAGGAATATAGTTCTTTCAATGTTTTCTAAACATTGTTTTCAGACCTATATGGCTGTATACAGTGCTTTGCTCCAAAAAGGAATGGTGTCTGAAATGCCCACAAGCAAAAGTTCGATAGAACCTGATTTAACTATCAATCTCTTGCCATGGGCTTTAAAATCAAAGGCATATTAACAAATAAAACCAATATGTATTAGTTGTTTCATACTTTTAGACAACTTAAGCCTAAACTTACATTCATTCAGCACTCCGTTTAAAACAAAATTTCCAGTGAAACAATACCTTTCAAACCTTAATTTGACCATTCCTGACACACTCTTTTGGTTTTGGCAGTGTTATATTGTCATTCCACACTAATATCTTGATTCAGACAAGCACATTTTCCAGTCAAATGAGTGGCATATTGAGATAATGGTCTTTGAGAAATATTTCACCCCTAACCCTAACTAGCAAAACCCGAAGCTAGGGTTAGGGTTTCATTTCCCATACAATGTAGACAGTTTTTGATGGCATGGCTGTGTTTTAGGGCTGAAAGGATACTTAGGAATATAGTTCTTTCAATGTTTTCTAAACATTTTTTTCTGACCTATATGGCTGTATACAGTGCTTTGCTCCAAAAAGGAATGGTGTCTGAATTGCCCACAAGCAACAGTTCGAAAGAACCTGATTTAAGTTTCAAACTCTTGCCATGGGCTTTAAAATCAAAGGCATATTAATAAATAAAGCCAAAATGTATTAATTGTTTCAGACTTTTAGACAACTTAATCCTAAACGTACATTCATTCAGCACTCCGTTTAACACAAAATTTCCAGTGAAAGAATACCTTTCAAACCTTAATTTGACCATTCCTGACACACTCTTTTGGTTTTGGAAGTGTTATATTGTCATTCCACACTAATATCTTGATTCAGACAAGCACATTTTCCAGTCAAATGAGTGGAATATTGAGAAAATGGTCGTTGAGAAATATTTGCCCCCTAACCCTAACTAGCAAAACCCGAAGCTAGGGTTAGGGTTTCATTTCCCATACAATGTAGACAGTTTTTGATGGCATGGCTGTGTTTTAGGGCTGAAAGGATACTTAGGAATATAGTTCTTTCAATGTTTTCTAAACATTTTTTTCAGACCTATATGGCTGTATACAGTGCTTTGCTCCAAAAAGGAATGGTGTCTGAATTGCCCACAAGCAACAGTTCGAAAGAACCTGATTTAACTTTCAAACTTTTGCCATGGGCTTTAAAATCAAAGGCATATTAACAAATAAAACCAATATGTATTAGTTGTTTCATACTTTTAGACAACTTAAGCCTAAACTTACATTCATTCAGCAGTCCGTTTAAAACAAAATTTCCAGTGAAAGAATACCTTTCAAACCTTAATTTGACAATTCCTGACACACTCTTTTGGTTTTGGCAGTGTTATATTGTCATTCCACACTAATATCTTGATTCAGACAAGCACATTTTCCAGTCAAATGAGTGGCATATTGAGAAAATGGTCTTTGAGAAATATTTGACCCCTAACCCTAACTAGCAAAACCGGAAGCTAGGGTTAAGGTTTCATTTCCCATACAATGTAGACAGTTTTTGATGGCATGGCTGTGTTTTAGGGCTGAAAGGATACTTAGGAATATAGTTCTTTCAATGTTTTCTAAACATTTTTTTCTGACCTATATGGCTGTATACAGTGCTTTGCTCCAAAAAGGAATGGTGTCTGAAATGCCCACAAGCAAAAGTTCGATAGAACCTGATTTAACTATCAATCTCTTGCCATGGGCTTTAAAATCAAAGGCATATTAACAAATAAAACCAATATGTATTAGTTGTTTCATACTTTTAGACAACTTAAGCCTAAACGTACATTCAATCAGCACTCCGTTTAACACAAAATGTCCAATGAAAGAATTACTTTCAAACCTTAATTTGACCATTCCTGTCACACTCTTTTGGTTTTGGCAGTGTGGTATTGTCTTTTCAGACCAATATCTTGATTCAGACAAGCACATTTTCCAGTCAAATGAGTGGCATATTGAGAAAATGGTCTTTTAGAAATATTTGCCCCCTAACCCTAACTAGCAAAACCCGAAGCTAGGATTAGGGTTTCATTTCCCATACAATGTAGACAGTTTTTGATGGCATGGCTGTGTTTTAGGGCTGAAAGGATACTTAGGAATATAGTTCTTTCAATGTTTTCTAAACATTTTTTTCTGACCTATATGGCTGTATACAGTGCTTTGCTCCAAAAAGGAATGGTGTCTGAAATGCCCACAAGCAAAAGTTCGATAGAACCTGATTTAACTATCAATCTCTTGCCATGGGCTTTAAAATCAAAGGCATATTAACAAATAAAACCAATATGTATTAGTTGTTTCATACTTTTAGACAACTTAAGCCTAAACGTACATTCACTCAGCACTCCATTTAACACAAAATTTCCAGTGAAAGAATACCTTTCAAACCTTAATTTGACCATTCCTGACACACTCTTTTGGTTTTGGCAGTGTTATATTGTCATTCCACACTAATATCTTGATTCAGACAAGCACATTTTCCAGTCAAATGAGTGGAATATTGAGAAAATGGTCTTTGAGAAATATTTGACCCCTAACCCTAACTAGCAAAACCCGAAGCTAGGGTTAGGGTTTTATTTCCCATACAATGTAGACAGTTTTTGATGGCATGGCTGTGTTTTAGGGCTGAAAGGATACTTAGGAATATAGTTCTTTCAATGTTTTCTAAACACCTTTTTCTGACCTATATGGCTGTATACAGTGCTTTGCTCCAAAAAGGAATGGTGTCTGAATTGCCCACAAGCAATAGTTCGAAAGAACCTGACTTAACTTTCAAACTCTTGCCATGGGCTTTAAAATCAAAGGCATATTAACAAATAAAAACAATATGTATTAGTTGTTTCATACTTTTAGACAACTTAAGCCTAAACTTACATTCGTTCAGCACTCCGTTTAAAACAAAATTTCCAGTGAAAGAATACCTTTCAAACCTTAATTTGACCATTCCTGACACACTCTTTTGGTTTTGGCAGTGTTATATTGTCATTCCACACTAATATCTTGATTCAGACAAGCACATTTTCCAGTCAAATGAGTGGAATATTGAGAAAATGGTCTTTGAGAAATATTTGACCCCTAACCCTAACTAGCAAAACCCGAAGCTAGGGTTAGGGTTTCATTTCCCATACAATGTAGACAGTTTTTGATGGCATGGCTGTGTTTTAGGGCTGAAAGGATACTTAGGAATATAGTTCTTTCAACGTTTTCTAAACATTTTTTTCTGACCTATATGGCTGTATACAGTGCTTTGCTCCAAAAAGGAATGGTGTCTGAATTGCCCACAAGCAACAGTTCGATAGAACCTGATTTAACTTTCAAACTCTTGCCATAGGCTTTAAAATCAAAGGCATATTAACAAATAAAGCCAAAATGTATTAGTTGTCTCAGACTTTTTGGCCACTTAAGCCTAAAGATACATTCATTCAGCACTCCGTTTAAAAAAAAATTTCCAGTGAAAGAATACCTTTCAAACCTTAATTTGACCATTCCTGACACACTCTTTTGGTTTTGGCAGTGTTATATCGTCATTCCACACTAATATCTTGATTCAGACAAGCACATTTTCCAGTCAAATGAGTGGAATATTGAGAAAATGGTCTTTGAGAAATATTTGACCCCTAACCCTAACTAGCAAAACCCGAAGCTAGGGTTAGGGTTTCATTTCCCATACAATGTAGACAGTTTTTGATGGCATGGCTGTGTTTTAGGGCTGAAAGGATACATAGGAATATAGTTCTTTCAATGTTTTCTTAACATTTTTTTCTGACCTATATGGCTGTATACAGTGCTTTGCTCCAAAAAGGAATGGTGTCTGAATTGCCCACAAGCAACAGTTCGATAGAACCTGATTTAACTTTCAAACTCTTGCCATGGGCTTTAAAATCAAAGGCATATTAACAAATAAAGCCAAAATGTATTAGTTGTTTCAGACTTTTAGACAACTTAATCCTAAACTTACATTCATTCAGCACTCCGTTTAAAACAAAATTTCCAGTGAAAGAATACCTTTCAAACCTTAATTTGACCATTCCTGACACACTCTTTTGGTTTTGGCAGTGTTATATCGTCATTCCACACTAATATCTTGATTCAGACAAGCACATTTTCCAGTCAAATGAGTGGAATATTGAGAAAATGGTCTTTGAAAAATATTTGACCCCTAACCCTAACTAGCAAAACCTGAAGCTAGGGTTAGGGTTTCATTTCCCATACAATGTAGACAGTTTTTGATGGCATGGCTGTGTTTTAGGCTGAAAGGATACTTAGGAATATAGTTCTTTCAATGTTTTCTAAACATTTTTTTCTGACCTATATGGCTGTATACAGTGCTTTGCTCCAAAAAGGAATGGTGTCTGAATTGCCCACAAGCAATAGTTCGAAATAACCTGACTTAACTTTCAAACTCTTGCCATGGGCTTTAAAATCAAAGGCATATTAACAAATAAAACCAATATGTATTAGTTGTTTCATACTTTTAGACAACTTAAGCCTAAACTTACATTCATTCAGCACTCCGTTTAAAACAAAATTTCCAGTGAAAGAATACCTTTCAAACCTTAATTTGACCATTCCTGACACACTCTTTTGGTTTTGGAAGCGTTATATTGTCATTCCACACTAATATCTTGATTCAGACAAGCACATTTTCCAGTCAAATGAGTGGAATATTGAGAAAATGGTCTTTGAGAAATATTTGACCCCTAACCCTAACTAGCAAAACCCGAAGCTAGGGTTAGGGTTTCATTTCCCATACAATGTAGACAGTTTTTGATGGCATGGCTGTGTTTTAGGGCTGAAAGGATACTTAGGAATATAGTTCTTTCAATGTTTTCTTAACATTTTTTTCTGACCTATATGGCTGTATACAGTGCTTTGCTCCAAAAAGGAATGGTGTCTGAATTGCCCACAAGCAACAGTTCGAAAGAACCTGATTTAACTATCAATCTCTTGCCATGGGCTTTAAAATCAAAGGCATATTAACAAATAAAACCAATATGTATTAGTTGTTTCATACTTTTAGACAACTTAAGCCTAAACGTACATTCAATCAGCACTCCGTTTAACACAAAATGTCCAATGAAAGAATTACTTTCAAACCTTAATTTGACCATTCCTGTCACACTCTTTTGGTTTTGGCAGTGTGGTATTGTCTTTTCAGACCAATATCTTGATTCAGACAAGCACATTTTCCAGTCAAATGAGTGGAATATTGAGAAAATGGTCGTTGAGAAATATTTGCCCCCTAACCCTAACTAGTAAAACCCGAAGCTAGGGTTAGGGTTTCATTTCCCATACAATGTAGACAGTTTTTGATGGCATGGCTGTGTTTTAGGGCTGAAAGGATACTTAGGAATATAGTTCTTTCAATGTTTTCTAAACATTTTTATCTGACCTATATGGCTGTATACAGTGCATTGCTCCAAAAAGGAATGGTGTCTGAAATGCCCACAAGCAAAAGTTCGATAGAACCTGATTTAACTATCAATCTCTTGCCATGGGCTTTAAAATCAAAGGCATATTAACAAATAAAACCAATATGTATTAGTTGTTTCATACTTCTAAACAACTTAAGCCTAAACTTACATTCATTCAGCACTCCGTTTAAAACAAAATTTCCAGTGAAAGAATACCTTTCAAACCTTAATTTGACCATTCCTGACACACTCTTTTGGTTTTGGCAGTGTTATATTGTCATTCCACACTAATATCTTGATTCAGACAAGCACATTTTCCAGTCAAATGAGTGGCATATTGAGAAAATGGTCTTTGAGAAATATTTGACCCCTAACCCTAACTAGCAAAACCCGAAGCTAGGGTTAGGGTTTCATTTCCCATACAATGTAGACAGTTTTTGATGGCATGGCTGTGTTTTAGGGCTGAAAGGATACTTAGGAATATAGTTCTTTCAATGTTTTCTAAACATTTTTTTCTGACCTATATGGCTGTATACAGTGCTTTGCTCCAAAAAGGAATGGTGTCTGAAATGCCCACAAGCAAAAGTTCGATAGAACCTGATTTAACTATCAATCTCTTGCCATGGGCTTTAAAATCAAAGGCATATTAACAAATAAAACCAATATGTATTAGTTGTTTCATACTTTTAGACAACTTAAGCCTAAACGTACATTCAATCAGCACTCCGTTTAACACAAAATGTCCAATGAAAGAATTACTTTCAAACCTTAATTTGACCATTCCTGTCACACTCTTTTGGTTTTGGCAGTGTGGTATTGTCTTTTCAGACCAATATCTTGATTCAGACAAGCACATTTTCCAGTCAAATGAGTGGAATATTGAGAAAATGGTCTTTGAGAAATATTTGCCCCCTAACCCTAACTAGTAAAACCCAAAGCTAGGGTTAGGGTTTCATTTCCCATACAATGTAGACAGTTTTTGATGGCATGGCTGTGTTTTAGGGCTGAAAGGATACTTAGGAATATAGTTCTTTCAATGTTTTCTAAACATTTTTTTCTGACCTATATGGCTGTATACAGTGCTTTGCTCCAAAAAGGAATGGTGTCTGAATTGCCCACAAGCAAAAGTTCGATAGAACCTGATTTAACTATCAACCTCTTGCCATGGGCTTTAAAATCAAAGGCATATTAACAAATAAAACCAATATGTATTAGTTGTTTCATACTTTTAGACAACTTAATCCTAAACGTACATTCATTCAGCACTCCGTTTAACACAAAATTTCCAGTGAAAGAATACCTTTCAAACCTTAATTTGACCATTCCTGACACACTCTTTTGGTTTTGGCAGTGTTATATTGTCATTCCACACTAATATCTTGATTCAGACAAGCACATTTACCAGTCAAATGAGTGGAATATTGAGAAAACGGTCTTTGAGAAATATTTGACCTCTAACCCTAACTAGCAAAACCCGAAGCTAGGGTTAGGGTTTTATTTCCCATACAATGTAGACAGTTTTTGATGGCATGGCTGTGTTTTAGGGCTGAAAGGATACTAAGGAATATAGTTCTTTCAATGTTTTCTAAACACTTTTTTCTGACCTATATGGCTGTATACAGTGCTTTGCTCCAAAAAGGAATGGTGTCTGAATTGCCCACAAGCAATAGTTCGAAAGAACCTGACTTAACTTTCAAACTCTTGCCATGGGCTTTAAAATCAAAGGAATATTAACAAATAAAACCAATATGTATTAGTTGTTTCATACTTTTAGACAACTTAAGCCTAAACTTACATTCGTTCAGCACTCCGTTTAAAACAAAATTTCCAGTGAAAGAATACCTTTCAAACCTTAATTTGACCATTCCTGACACACTCTTTTGGTTTTGGCAGTGTTATATTGTCATTCCACACTAATATCTTGATTCAGACAAGCACATTTTCCAGTCAAATGAGTGGAATATTGAGAAAATGGTCTTTGAGAAATATTTGACCCCTAACCCTAACTAGCAAAACCCGAAGCTAGGGTTAGGGTTTCATTTCCCATACAATGTAGACAGTTTTTGATGGCATGGCTGTGTTTTAGGGCTGAAAGGATACTTAGGAATATAGTTCTTTCAACGTTTTCTAAACATTGTTTTCTGACCTATATGGCTGTATACAGTGCTTTGCTCCAAAAAGGAATGGTGTCTGAATTGCCCACAAGCAACAGTTCGATAGAACCTGATTTAACTTTCAAACTCTTGCCATAGGCTTTAAAATCAAAGGCATATTAACAAATAAAGCCAAAATGTATTAGTTGTCTCAGACTTTTTGGCCACTTAAGCCTAAACATACATTCATTCAGCACTCCGTTTAAAAAAAAATTTCCAGTGAAAGAATACCTTTCAAACCTTAATTTGACCATTCCTGACACACTCTTTTGGTTTTGGCAGTGTTATATCGTCATTCCACACTAATATCTTGATTCAGACAAGCACATTTTCCAGTCAAATGACTGGAATATTGAGAAAATGGTCTTTGAGAAATATTTGACCCCTAACCCTAACTAGCAAAACCCGAAGCTAGGGTTAGGGTTTCATTTCCCATACAATGTAGACAGTTTTTGATGGCATGGCTGTGTTTTAGGGCTGAAAGGATACATAGGAATATAGTTCTTTCAATGTTTTCTAAACATTTTTTTCTGACCTATATGGCTGTATACAGTGCTTTGCTCCAAAAAGGAATGGTGTCTGAATTGCCCACAAGCAACAGTTCGAAAGAACCTGATTTAACTTTCAAACTCTTGCCATGGGCTTTAAAATCAAAGGCATATTAACAAATAAAGCCAAAATGTATTATTTGTTTCAGACTTTTAGACAACTTAATCCTAAACTTACATTCATTCAGCACTCCGTTTAAAACAAAATTTCCAGTGAAAGAATACCTTTCAAACCTTAATTTGACCATTCCTGACACACTCTTTTGGTTTTGGCAGTGTTATATCGTCATTCCACACTAATATCTTGATTCAGACAAGCACATTTTCCAGTCAAATGAGTGGAATATTGAGAAAATGGTCTTTGAAAAATATTTGACCCCTAACCCTAACTAGCAAAACCTGAAGCTAGGTTTAGGGTTTCATTTCCCATACAATGTAGACAGTTTTTGATGGCATGGCTGTGTTTTAGGCTGAAAGGATACTTAGGAATATAGTTCTTTCAATGTTTTCTAAACATTTTTTTCTGACCTATATGGCTGTATACAGTGCTTTGCTCCAAAAAGGAATGGTGTCTGAATTGCCCACAAGCAATAGTTCGAAAGAACCTGACTTAACTTTCAAACTCTTGCCATGGGCTTTAAAATCAAAGGCATATTAACAAATAAAACCAATATGTATTAGTTGTTTCATACTTTTAGACAACTTAAGCCTAAACTTACATTCATTCAGCACTCCGTTTAAAACAAAATTTCCAGTGAAAGAATACCTTTCAAACCTTAATTTGACCATTCCTGACACACTCTTTTGGTTTTGGCAGTGTTATATTGTCATTCCACACTAATATCTTGATTCAGACAAGCACATTTTCCAGTCAAATGAGTGGAATATTGAGAAAATGGTCTTTGAGAAATATTTGACCCCTAACCCTAACTAGCAAAACCCGAAGCTAGGGTTAGGGTTTCATTTCCCATACAATGTAGACAGTTTTTGATGGCATGGCTGTGTTTTAGGGCTGAAAGGATACATAGGAATATAGTTCTTTCAATGTTTTCTTAACATTTTTTTCTGACCTATATGGCTGTATACAGTGCTTTGCTCCAAAAAGGAATGGTGTCTGAATTGCCCACAAGCAACAGTTCGAAAGAACCTGATTTAACTTTCAAACTCTTGCCATGGGCTTTAAAATCAAAGGCATATTAACAAATAAAGCCAAAATGTATTAGTTGTTTCAGACTTTTAGACAACTTAATCCTAAACTTACATTCATTCAGCACTCCGTTTAAAACAAAATTTCCAGTGAAAGAATACCTTTCAAACCTTAATTTGACCATTCCTGACACACTCTTTTGGTTTTGGCAGTGTTATATCGTCATTCCACACTAATATCTTGATTCAGACAAGCACATTTTCCAGTCAAATGAGTGGAATATTGAGAAAATGGTCTTTGAAAAATATTTGACCCCTAACCCTAACTAGCAAAACCTGAAGCTAGGGTTAGGGTTTCATTTCCCATACAATGTAGACAGTTTTTGATGGCATGGCTGTGTTTTAGGCTGAAAGGATACTTAGGAATATAGTTCTTTCAATGTTTTCTAAACATTTTTTTCTGACCTATATGGCTGTATACAGTGCTTTGCTCCAAAAAGGAATGGTGTCTGAATTGCCCACAAGCAATAGTTCGAAATAACCTGACTTAACTTTCAAACTCTTGCCATGGGCTTTAAAATCAAAGGCATATTAACAAATAAAACCAATATGTATTAGTTGATTCATACTTTTAGACAACTTAAGCCTAAACTTACATTCGTTCAGCACTCCGTTTAAAACAAAATTTCCAGTGAAAGAATACCTTTCAAACCTTAATTTGACCATTCCTGACACACTCTTTTGGTTTTGGCAGTGTTATATTGTCATTCCACACTAATATCTTGATTCAGACAAGCACATTTTCCAGTCAAATGAGTGGAATATTGAGAAAATGGTCTTTGAGAAATATTTGACCCCTAACCCTAACTAGCAAAACCCGAAGCTAGGGTTAGGGTTTCATTTCCCATACAATGTAGACAGTTTTTGATGGCATGGCTGTGTTTTAGGGCTGAAAGGATACTTAGGAATATAGTTCTTTCAACGTTTTCTAAACATTTTTTTCTGACCTATATGGCTGTATACAGTGCTTTGCTCCAAAAAGGAATGGTGTCTGAATTGCCCACAAGCAACAGTTCGATAGAACCTGATTTAACTTTCAAACTCTTGCCATAGGCTTTAAAATCAAAGGCATATTAACAAATAAAGCCAAAATGTATTAGTTGTCTCAGACTTTTTGGCCACTTAAGCCTAAACATACATTCATTCAGCACTCCGTTTAAAACAAAATTTCCAGTGAAAGAATACCTTTCAAACCTTAATTTGACCATTCCTGACACACTCTTTTGGTTTTGGCAGTGTTATATCGTCATTCCACACTAATATCTTGATTCAGACAAGCACATTTTCCAGTCAAATGAGTGGAATATTGAGAAAATGGTCTTTGAGAAATATTTGACCCCTAACCCTAACTAGCAAAACCCGAAGCTAGGGTTACGGTTTCATTTCCCATACAATGTAGACAGTTTTTGATGGCATGGCTGTGTTTTAGGCTGAAAGGATACTTAGGAATATAGTTCTTTCAATGTTTTCTTAACATTTTTTTCTGACCTATATGGCTGTATACAGTGCTTTGCTCCAAAAAGGAATGGTGTCTGAATTGCCCACAAGCAACAGTTCGAAAGAACCTGATTTAACTTTCAAACTCTTGCCATGGGCTTTAAAATCAAAGGCATATTAACAAATAAAACCAATATGTATTAGTTGTTTCATTCTTTTAGACAACTTAAGCCTAAACTTACATTCGTTCAGCACTCCGTTTAAAACAAAATTTCCAGTGAAAGAATACCTTTCAAACCTTAATTTGACCATTCCTGACACACTCTTTTGGTTTTGGCAGTGTTATATTGTCATTCCACACTAATATCTTGATTCAGACAAGCACATTTTCCAGTCAAATGAGTGGAATATTGAGAAAATGGTCTTTGAGAAATATTTGACCCCTAACCCTAACTAGCAAAACCCGAAGCTAGGGTTAGGGTTTCATTTCCCATACAATGTAGACAGTTTTTGATGGCATGGCTGTGTTTTAGGGCTGAAAGGATACTTAGGAATATAGTTCTTTCAACGTTTTCTAAACATTTTTTTCTGACCTATATGGCTGTATACAGTGCTTTGCTCCAAAAAGGAATGGTGTCTGAATTGCCCACAAGCAACAGTTCGATAGAACCTGATTTAACTTTCAAACTCTTGCCATGGGCTTTAAAATCAAAGGCATATTAACAAATAAAGCCAAAATGTATTATTTGTTTCAGACTTTTAGACAACTTAATCCTAAACTTACATTCATTCAGCACTCCGTTTAAAACAAAATTTCCAGTGAAAGAATACCTTTCAAACCTTAATTTGACCATTCCTGACACACTCTTTTGGTTTTGGCAGTGTTATATCGTCATTCCACACTAATATCTTGATTCAGACAAGCACATTTTCCAGTCAAATGAGTGGAATATTGAGAAAATGGTCTTTGAAAAATATTTGACCCCTAACCCTAACTAGCAAAACCTGAAGCTAGGTTTAGGGTTTCATTTCCCATACAATGTAGACAGTTTTTGATGGCATGGCTGTGTTTTAGGCTGAAAGGATACTTAGGAATATAGTTCTTTCAATGTTTTCTAAAATTTTTTTCTGACCTATATGGCTGTATACAGTGCTTTGCTCCAAAAAGGAATGGTGTCTGAATTGCCCACAAGCAATAGTTCGAAAGAACCTGACTTAACTTTCAAACTCTTGCCATGGGCTTTAAAATCAAAGGCATATTAACAAATAAAACCAATATGTATTAGTTGTTTCATACTTTTAGACAACTTAAGCCTAAACTTACATTCATTCAGCACTCCGTTTAAAACAAAATTTCCAGTGAAAGAATACCTTTCAAACCTTAATTTGACCATTCCTGACACACTCTTTTGGTTTTGGCAGTGTTATATTGTCATTCCACACTAATATCTTGATTCAGACAAGCACATTTTCCAGTCAAATGAGTGGAATATTGAGAAAATGGTCTTTGAGAAATATTTGACCCCTAACCCTAACTAGCAAAACCCGAAGCTAGGGTTAGGGTTTCATTTCCCATACAATGTAGACAGTTTTTGATGGCATGGCTGTGTTTTAGGGCTGAAAGGATACATAGGAATATAGTTCTTTCAATGTTTTCTTAACATTTTTTTCTGACCTATATGGCTGTATACAGTGCTTTGCTCCAAAAAGGAATGGTGTCTGAATTGCCCACAAGCAACAGTTCGAAAGAACCTGATGTAACTTTCAAACTCTTGCCATGGGCTTTAAAATCGAAGGCATATTAACAAATAAAGCCAAAATGTATAAGTTGTTTCAGACTTTTAGACAACTTAATCCTAAACTTACATTCATTCAGCACTCCGTTTAAAACAAAATTTCCAGTGAAAGAATACCTTTCAAACCTTAATTTGACCATTCCTGACACACTCTTTTGGTTTTGGCAGTGTTATATTGTCATTCCACACTAATATCTTGATTCAGACAAGCACATTTTCCAGTCAAATGAGTGGAAAATTGAGAAAATGGTCTTTGAGAAATATTTGACCCCTAACCCTAACTAGCAAAACCCGAAGCTAGGGTTAGGGTTTCATTTCCCATACAATGTAGACAGTTTTTGATGGCATGGCTGTGTTTTAGGGCTGAAAGGATACTTAGGAATATAGTTCTTTCAACGTTTTCTAAACATTTTTTTCTGACCTATATGGCTGTATACAGTGCTTTGCTCCAAAAAGGAATGGTGTCTGAATTGCCCACAAGCAACAGTTCGATAGAACCTGATTTAACTTTCAAACTCTTGCCATAGGCTTTAAAATCAAAGGCATATTAACAAATAAAGCCAAAATGTATTAGTTGTCTCAGACTTTTTGGCCACTTAAGCCTAAACATACATTCATTCAGCACTCCGTTTAAAAAAAAATTTCCAGTGAAAGAATACCTTTCAAACCTTAATTTGACCATTCCTGACACACTCTTTTGGTTTTGGCAGTGTTATATCGTCATTCCACACTAATATCTTGATTCAGACAAGCACATTTTCCAGTCAAATGACTGGAATATTGAGAAAATGGTCTTTGAGAAATATTAGACCCCTAACCCTAACTAGCAAAACCCGAAGCTAGGGTTAGGGTTTCATTTCCCATACAATGTAGACAGTTTTTGATGGCATGGCTGTGTTTTAGGCTGAAAGGATACTTAGGAATATAGTTCTTTCAATGTTTTCTTAACATTTTTTTCTGACCTATATGGCTGTATACAGTGCTTTGCTCCAAAAAGGAATGGTGTCTGAATTGCCCACAAGCAACAGTTCGAAAGAACCTGATTTAACTTTCAAACTCTTGCCATGGGCTTTAAAATCAAAGGCATATTAACAAATAAAGCCAAAATGTATTATTTGTTTCAGACTTTTAGACAACTTAATCCTAAACTTACATTCATTCAGCACTCCGTTTAAAACAAAATTTCCAGTGAAAGAATACCTTTCAAACCTTAATTTGACCATTCCTGACACACTCTTTTGGTTTTGGCAGTGTTATATTGTCATTCCACACTAATATCTTGATTCAGACAAGCACATTTTCCAGTCAAATGAGTGGAATATTGAGAAAATGGTCTTTGAGAAATATTTGACCCCTAACCCTAACTAGCAAAACCCGAAGCTAGGGTTAGGGTTTCATTTCCCATACAATGTAGACAGTTTTTGATGGCATGGCTGTGTTTTAGGGCTGAAAGGATACTTAGGAATATAGTTCTTTCAATGTTTTCTTAACATTTTTTTCTGACCTATATGGCTGTATACAGTGCTTTGCTCCAAAAAGGAATGGTGTCTGAATTGCCCACAAGCAACAGTTCGAAAGAACCTGATTTAACTTTCAAACTCTTGCCATGGGCTTTAAAATCAAAGGCATATTAACAAATAAAGCCAAAATGTATTAGTCGTTTCAGACTTTTTGGCCACTTAAGCCTAAACATACATTCATTCAGTCCTCCGTTTAATACAAAATTTCCAGTGAAAGAATACCTTTCAAACCTTAATTTGACCATTCCTGACACACTCTTTTGGTTTTGGCAGTGTTATATTGTCATTCCACACTAATATCTTGATTCAGACAAGCACATTTTCCAGTCAAATGAGTGGAATATTGAGAAAATGGTCTTTGAGAAATATTTGCCCCCTAACCCTAACTAGCAAAACCCAAAGCTAGGGTTAGGGTTTCATTTCCCATACAATGTAGACAGTTTTTGATGGCATGGCTGTGTTTTAGGGCTGAAAGGATACTTAGGAATATAGTTCTTTCAATGTTTTCTTAACATTTTTTTCTGACCTATATGGCTGTATACAGTGCTTTGCTCCAAAAAGGAATGGTGTCTGGAATGGTGTCTGAATTGCCCACAAGCAACAGTTCGAAAGAACCTGATTTAACTTTCAAACTCTTGCCATGGGCTTTAAAATCAAAGGCATATTAACAAATAAAGCCAAAATGTATTAGTTGTTTCAGACTTTTAGACAACTTAATCCTAAACTTACATTCATTCAGCACTCCGTTTAAAACAGAATTTACAGTGAAAGAATACCTTTCAAACCTTAATTTGACCATTCCTGACACACTCTTTTGGTTTTGGCAGTGTTATATTGGCATTCCACACTAATATCTTGATTCAGACAAGCACATTTTCCAGTCAAATGAGTGGAATATTGAGAAAATGGTCTTTGAGAAATATTTGACCCCTAACCCTAACTAGCAAAACCCGAAGCTAGGGTTAGGGTTTCATTTCCCATACAATGTAGACAGTTTTTGATGGCATGGCTGTGTTTTAGGGCTGAAAGGATACTTAGGAATATAGTTCTTTCAATGTTTTCTAAACATTTTTTTCTGACCTATATGGCTGTATACAGTGCTTTGTTCCAAAAAGGAATGGTGTCTGAATTGCCCACAAGAAACAGTTTGAAAGAACCTGATTTAACTTTCAAACTCTTGCCATGGGCTTTAAAATCAAAGGCATATTAACAAATAAAGCCAAAATGTATTAGTTGTTTCAGACTTTTAGACAACTTAAGCCTAAACTTACATTCATTCAGCACTCCATTTAACACAAAATTTCCAGTGAAAGAATACCTTTCAAACCTTAATTTGACCATTCCTGACACACTCTTTTGGTTTTGGCAGTGTTATATTGTCATTCCACACTAATATCTTGATTCAGACAAGCACATTTTCCAGTCAAATGAGTGGAATATTGAGAAAATGGTATTTGAGAAATATTTGACCCCTAACCCTAACTAGCAAAACCCGAAGCTAGGGTTAGGGTTTCATTTCCCATACAATGTAGACAGTTTTTGATGGCATGGCTGTGTTTTAGGGCTGAAAGGATACTTAGGAATATAGTTCTTTCAATGTTTTCTTAACATTTTTTTCTGACCTATATGGCTGTATACAGTGCTTTGCTCCAAAAAGGAATGGTGTCTGAATTGCCCACAAGCAACAGTTCGAAAGAACCTGATTTAACTTTCAAACTCTTGCCATGGGCTTTAAAATCAAAGGCATATTAACAAATAAAGCCAAAATGTATTAGTTGTTTCAGACTTTTTGGCCACTTAAGCCTAAACATACATTCATTCAGCACTCCGTTTAATACAAAATTTCCAGTGAAAGAATACCTTTCAAACCTTAATTTGACCATTCCTGACACACTCTTTTGGTTTTGGCAGTGTTATATTGTCATTCCACACTAATATCTTGATTCAGACAAGCACATTTTCCAGTCAAATGAGTGGAATATTGAGAAAATGGTCTTTGAGAAATATTTGACCCCTAACCCTAACTAGCAAAACCCGAAGCTAGGTTTAGGGTTTCATTTCCCATACAATGTAGACAGTTTTTGATGGCATGGCTGTGTTTTAGGGCTGAAAGGATACTTAGGAAAATAGTTCTTTCAATGTTTTCTTAACATTTTTTTCTGACCTATATGGCTGTATACAGTGCTTTGCTCCAAAAAGGAATGGTGTCTGAATTGCCCACAAGCAATAGTTCGAAAGAACCTGACTTAACTTTCAAACTCTTGCCATGGGCTTTAAAATCAAAGGCATATTAACAAATAAAACCAATATGTATTAGTTGTTTCATACTTTTAGACAACTTAAGCCTAAACTTACATTCATTCAGCACTCCGTTTAAAACAAAATTTCCAGTGAAAGAATACCTTTCAAACCTTAATTTGACCATTCCTGACACACTCTTTTGGTTTTGGCAGTGTTATATTGTCATTCCACACTAATATCTTGATTCAGACAAGCACATTTTCCAGTCAAATGAGTGGAATATTGAGAAAATGGTCTTTGAGAAATATTTGACCCCTAACCCTAACTAGCAAAACCCGAAGCTAGGGTTAGGGTTTCATTTCCCATACAATGTAGACAGTTTTTGATGGCATGGCTGTGTTTTAGGGCTGAAAGGATACATAGGAATATAGTTCTTTCAATGTTTTCTAAACATTTTTTTCTGACCTATATGGCTGTATACAGTGCTTTGCTCCAAAAAGGAATGGTGTCTGAATTGCCCACAAGAAACAGTTTGAAAGAACCTGATTTAACTTTCAAACTCTTGCCATGGGCTTTAAAATCAAAGGCATATTAACAAATAAAGCCAAAATGTATTAGTTGTTTCAGACTTTTAGACAACTTAATCCTAAACGTACATTCATTCAGCACTCCGTTTAACACAAAATTTCCAGTGAAAGAATACCTTTCAAACCTTAATTTGACCATTCCTGACACACTCTTTTGGTTTTGGCAGTGTTATATTGTCATTCCACACTAATATCTTGATTCAGACAAGCACATTTACCAGTCAAATGAGTGGAATATTGAGAAAACGGTCTTTGAGAAATATTTGACCCCTAACCCTAACTAGCAAAACCCGAAGCTAGGGTTAGGGTTTTATTTCCCATACAATGTAGACAGTTTTTGATGGCATGGCTGTGTTTTAGGGCTGAAAGGATACTTAGGAATATAGTTCTTTCAATGTTTTCTAAACACTTTTTCTGACCTATATGGCTGTATACAGTGCTTTGCTCCAAAAAGGAATGGTGTCTGAATAGCCCACAAGCAACAGTTCGATAGAACCTGACTTAACTTTCAAACTCTTGCCATGGGCTTTAAAATCAAAGGCGTATTAACAAATAAAGCCAAAATGTATTATTTGTTTCAGACTTTTAGACAACTTAATCCTAAACTTACATTCATTCAGCACTCCGTTTAAAACAAAATTTCCAGTGAAAGAATACCTTTCAAACCTTAATTTGACCATTCCTGACACACTCTTTTGGTTTTGGCAGTGTTATATCGTCATTCCACACTAATATCTTGATTCAGACAAGCACATTTTCCAGTCAAATGAGTGGAATATTGAGAAAATGGTCTTTGAAAAATATTTGACCCCTAATCCTAACTAGCAAAACCTGAAGCTAGGGTTAGGGTTTCATTTCCCATACAATGTAGACAGTTTTTGATGGCATGGCTGTGTTTTAGGCTGAAAGGATACTTAGGAATATAGTTCTTTCAATGTTTTCTAAACATTTTTTTCTGACCTATATGGCTGTATACAGTGCTTTGCTCCAAAAAGGAATGGTGTCTGAATTGCCCACAAGCAATAGTTCGAAAGAACCTGACTTAACTTTCAAACTCTTGCCATGGGCTTTAAAATCAAAGGCATATTAACAAATAAAACCAATATGTATTAGTTGTTTCATACTTTTAGACAACTTAAGCCTAAACTTACATTCATTCAGCACTCCGTTTAAAACAAAATTTCCAGTGAAAGAATACCTTTCAAACCTTAATTTGACCATTCCTGACACACTCTTTTGGTTTTGGCAGTGTTATATTGTCATTCCACACTAATATCTTGATTCAGACAAGCACATTTTCCAGTCAAATGAGTGGAATATTGAGAAAATGGTCTTTGAGAAATATTTGACCCCTAACCCTAACTAGCAAAACCCGAAGCTAGGGTTAGGGTTTCATTTCCCATACAATGTAGACAGTTTTTGATGGCATGGCTGTGTTTTAGGGCTGAAAGGATACATAGGAATATAGTTCTTTCAATGTTTTCTAAACATTTTTTTCTGACCTATATGGCTGTATACAGTGCTTTGCTCCAAAAAGGAATGGTGTCTGAATTGCCCACAAGAAACAGTTTGAAAGAACCTGATTTAACTTTCAAACTCTTGCCATGGGCTTTAAAATCAAAGGCATATTAACAAATAAAGCCAAAATGTATTAGTTGTTTCAGACTTTTAAACAACTTAATCCTAAACGTACATTCATTCAGCACTCCGTTTAACACAAAATTTCCAGTGAAAGAATACCTTTCAAACCTTAATTTGACCATTCCTGACACACTCTTTTGGTTTTGGCAGTGTTATATTGTCATTCCACACTAATATCTTGATTCAGACAAGCACATTTACCAGTCAAATGAGTGGAATATTGAGAAAACGGTCTTTGAGAAATATTTGACCCCTAACCCTAACTAGCAAAACCCGAAGCTAGGGTTAGGGTTTTATTTCCCATACAATGTAGACAGTTTTTGATGGCATGGCTGTGTTTTAGGGCTGAAAGGATACTTAGGAATATAGTTCTTTCAATGTTTTCTAAACACTTTTTTCTGACCTATATGGCTGTATACAGTGCTTTGCTCAAAAAAGGAATGGTGTCTGAATTGCCCACAAGCAACAGTTCGATAGAACCTGATTTAACTTTCAAACTCTTGCCATGGGCTTTAAAATCAAAGGCATATTAACAAATAAAGCCAAAATGTATTATTTGTTTCAGACTTTTAGACAACTTAATCCTAAACTTACATTCATTCAGCACTCCGTTTAAAACAAAATTTCCAGTGAAAGAATACCTTTCAAACCTTAATTTGACCATTCCTGACACACTCTTTTGGTTTTGGCAGTGTTATATCGTCATTCCACACTAATATCTTGATTCAGACAAGCACATTTTCCAGTCAAATGAGTGGAATATTGAGAAAATGGTCTTTGAAAAATATTTGACCCCTAATCCTAACTAGCAAAACCTGAAGCTAGGGTTAGGGTTTCATTTCCCATACAATGTAGACAGTTTTTGATGGCATGGCTGTGTTTTAGGCTGAAAGGATACTTAGGAATATAGTTCTTTCAATGTTTTCTAAACATTTTTTTCTGACCTATATGGCTGTATACAGTGCTTTGCTCCAAAAAGGAATGGTGTCTGAATTGCCCACAAGCAATAGTTCGAAAGAACCTGACTTAACTTTCAAACTCTTGCCATGGGCTTTAAAATCAAAGGCATATTAACAAATAAAACCAATATGTATTAGTTGTTTCATACTTTTAGACAACTTAAGCCTAAACTTACATTCATTCAGCACTCCGTTTAAAACAAAATTTCCAGTGAAAGAATACCTTTCAAACCTTAATTTGACCATTCCTGACACACTCTTTTGGTTTTGGCAGTGTTATATTGTCATTCCACACTAATATCTTGATTCAGACAAGCACATTTTCCAGTCAAATGAGTGGAATATTGAGAAAATGGTCTTTGAGAAATATTTGACCCCTAACCCTAACTAGCAAAACCCGAAGCTAGGGTTAGGGTTTCATTTCCCATACAATGTAGACAGTTTTTGATGGCATGGCTGTGTTTTAGGGCTGAAAGGATACATAGGAATATAGTTCTTTCAATGTTTTCTAAACATTTTTTTCTGACCTATATGGCTGTATACAGTGCTTTGCTCCAAAAAGGAATGGTGTCTGAATTGCCCACAAGCAACAGTTCGAAAGAACCTGATTTAACTTTCAAACTCTTGCCATGGGCTTTAAAATCAAAGGCATATTAACAAATATAGGCAAAATGTATTAGTTGTTTCAGACTTTTAGACAACTTAATCCTAAACTTACATTCATTCAGCACTCCGTTTAAAACAAAATTTCCAGTGAAAGAATACCTTTCAAACCTTAATTTGACCATTCCTGACACACTCTTTTGGTTTTGGCAGTGTTATATCGTCATTCCACACTAATATCTTGATTCAGACAAGCACATTTTCCAGTCAAATGAGTGGAATATTGAGAACATGGTCTTTGAAAAATATTTGACCCCTAACCCTAACTAGCAAAACCCGAAGCTAGGGTTAGGGTTTCATTTCCCATACAATGTAGACAGTTTTTGATGGCATGGCTGTGTTTTAGGGCTGAAAGGATACTTAGGAATATAGTTCTTTCAATGTTTTCTAAACATTTTTTTCTGACCTATATGGCTGTATACAGTGCTTTGTTCCAAAAAGGAATGGTGTCCGAATTGCCCACAAGAAACAGTTTGAAAGAACCTGATTTAACTTTCAAACTCTTGCCATGGGCTTTAAAATCAAAGGCATATTAACAAATAAAGCCAAAATATATTAGTTGTTTCAGACTTTTAGACAACTTAAGCCTAAACTTACATTCATTCAGCACTCCATTTAACACAAAATTTCCAGTGAAAGAATACCTTTCAAACCTTAATTTGACCATTCCTGACACTCTCTTTTGGTTTTGGCAGTGTTATATCGTCATTCCACACTAATATCTTGATTCAGACAAGCACATTTTCCAGTCAAATGAGTGGAATATTGAGAACATGGTCTTTGAAAAATATTTGACCCCTAACCCTAACTAGCAAAACCCGAAGCTAGGGTTAGGGTTTCATTTCCCATACAATGTAGACAGTTTTTGATGGCATGGCTGTGTTTTAGGGCTGAAAGGATACTTAGGAATATAGTTCTTTCAATGTTTTCTAAACATTTTTTTCTGACCTATATGGCTGTATACAGTGCTTTGTTCCAAAAAGGAATGGTGTCTGAATTGCCCACAAGAAACAGTTTGAAAGAACCTGATTTAACTTTCAAACTCTTGCCATGGGCTTTAAAATCAAAGGCATATTAACAAATAAAGCCAAAATATATTAGTTGTTTCAGACTTTTAGACAACTTAAGCCTAAACTTACATTCATTCAGCACTCCATTTAACACAAAATTTCCAGTGAAAGAATACCTTTCAAACCTTAATTTGACCATTCCTGACACTCTCTTTTGGTTTTGGCAGTGTTATATTGTCATTCCACACTAATATCTTGATTCAGACAAGCACATTTTCCAGTCAAATGAGTGGAATATTGAGAAAATGGTCTTTGAGAAATATTTGACCCCTAACCCTAACTAGCAAAACCCGAAGCTAGGGTTAGGGTTTCATTTCCCATACAATGTAGACAGTTTTTGATGGCATGGCTGTGTTTTAGGGCTGAAAGGATACATAGGAATATAGTTCTTTCAATGTTTTCTTAACATTTTTTTCTGACCTATATGGCTGTATACAGTGCTTTGCTCCAAAAAGGAATGGTGTCTGAATTGCCCACAAGCAACAGTTCGAAAGAACCTGATTTAACTTTCAAACTCTTGCCATGGGCTTTAAAATCAAAGGCATATTAACAAATAAAGCCAAAATGTATTAGTTGTTTCAGACTTTTAGACAACTTAATCCTAAACTTACATTCATTCAGCACTTCGTTTAAAACAAAATTTCCAGTGAAAGAATACCTTTCAAACCTTAATTTGACCATTCCTGACACACTCTTTTGGTTTTGGCAGTGTTATATCGTCATTCCACACTAATATCTTGATTCAGACAAGCACATTTTCCAGTCAAATGAGTGGAATATTGAGAAAATGGTCTTTGAGAAATATTTGACCCCTAACCCTAACTAGCAAAACCCGAAGCTAGGGTTAGGGTTTCATTTCCCATACAATGTAGACAGTTTTTGATGGCATGGCTGTGTTTTAGGGCTGAAAGGATACTTAGGAATATAGTTCTTTCAATGTTTTCTTAACATTTTTTTCTGACCTATATGGCTGTATACAGTGCTTTGCTCCAAAAAGGAATGGTGTCTGAATTGCCCACAAGCAACAGTTCGAAAGAACCTGACTTAACTTTCAAACTCTTGCCATGGGCTTTAAAATCAAAGGCATATTAACAAATAAAACCAATATGTATTAGTTGTTTCATACTTTTAGACAACTTGAGCCTAAACTTACATTCATTCAGCACTCCGTTTAACAGAAAATTTCCAGTGAAAGAATACCTTTCAAACCTTAATTTGACCATTCCTGACACACTCTTTTGGTTTTGGCAGTGTTATATTGTCATTCCACACTAATATCTTGATTCAGATAAGCACATTTTCCAGTCAAATGAGTGGAATATTGAGAAAATGGTCTTTGAGAAATATTTGACCCCTAACCCTAACTAGCAAAACCCGAAGCTAGGGTTAGGGTTTCATTTCCCATACAATGTAGACAATTTTTGATGGCATGGCTGTGTTTTAGGGCTGAAAGGATACTTAGGAATATAGTTCTTTCAATGTTTTCTTAACATTTTTTTCTGACCTATATGGCTGTATACAGTGCTTTGCTCCAAAAAGGAATGGTGTCTGAATTGCCCACAAGCAACAGTTCGAAAGAACCTGATTTAACTTTCAAACTCTTGCCATGGGCTTTAAAATCAAAGGCATATTAACAAATAAAACCAATATGTATTAGTTGTTTCATACTTTTAGACAACTTAAGCCTAAACTTACATTCATTCAGCACTCCGTTTAAAACAAAATTTCCAGTGAAAGAATACCTTTCAAACCTTAATTTGACCATTCCTGACACACTCTTTTGGTTTTGGCAGTGTTATATTGTCATTCCACACTAATATCTTGATTCAGACAAGCACATTTTCCAGTCAAATGAGTGGAATATTGAGAAAATGGTCTTTGAGAAATATTTGACCCCTAACCCTAACTAGCAAAACCCGAAGCTAGGGTTAGGGTTTCATTTCCCATACAATGTAGACAGTTTTTGATGGCATGGCTGTGTTTTAGGGCTGAAAGGATACATAGGAATATAGTTCTTTCAATGTTTTCTTAACATTTTTTTCTGACCTATATGGCTGTATACAGTGCTTTGCTCCAAAAAGGAATGGTGTCTGAATTGCCCACAAGCAACAGTTCGAAAGAACCTGATTTAACTTTCAAACTCTTGCCATGGGCTTTAAAATCAAAGGCATATTAACAAATAAAGCCAAAATGTATTAGTTGTTTCAGACTTTTAGACAACTTAATCCTAAACTTACATTCATTCAGCACTTCGTTTAAAACAAAATTTCCAGTGAAAGAATACCTTTCAAACCTTAATTTGACCATTCCTGACACACTCTTTTGGTTTTGGCAGTGTTATATCGTCATTCCACACTAATATCTTGATTCAGACAAGCACATTTTCCAGTCAAATGAGTGGAATATTGAGAAAATGGTCTTTGAAAAATATTTGACCCCTAACCCTAACTAGCAAAACCCGAAGCTAGGGTTAGGGTTTCATTTCCCATACAATGTAGACAGTTTTTGATGGCATGGCTGTGTTTTAGGCTGAAAGGATACTTAGGAATATAGTTCTTTCAATGTTTTCTAAACATTTTTTTCTGACCTATATGGCTGTATACAGTGCTTTGCTCCAAAAAGGAATGGTGTCTGAATTGCCCACAAGCAATAGTTCGAAAGAACCTGACTTAACTTTCAAACTCTTGCCATCGGCTTTAAAATCAAAGGCATATTAACAAATAAAACCAATATGTATTAGTTGTTTCATACTTTTAGACAACTTAAGCCTAAACTTACATTCATTCAGCACTCCGTTTAAAACAAAATTTCCAGTGAAAGAATACCTTTCAAACCTTAATTTGACCATTCCTGACACACTCTTTTGGTTTTGGCAGTGTTATATTGTCATTCCACACTAATATCTTGATTCAGACAAGCACATTTTCCAGTCAAATGAGTGGAATATTGAGAAAATGGTCTTTGAGAAATATTTGACCCCTAACCCTAACTAGCAAAACCCGAAGCTAGGGTTAGGGTTTCATTTCCCATACAATGTAGACAGTTTTTGATGGCATGGCTGTGTTTTAGGGCTGAAAGGATACTTAGGAATATAGTTCTTTCAATGTTTTCTTAACATTTTTTTCTGACCTATATGGCTGTATACAGTGCTTTGCTCCAAAAAGGAATGGTGTCTGAATTGCCCACAAGCAACAGTTCGAAAGAACCTGATTTAACTTTCAAACTCTTGCCATGGGCTTTAAAATCAAAGGCATATTAACAAATAAAACCAATATGTATTAGTTGTTTCATACTTTTAGACAACTTAAGCCTAAACTTACATTCATTCAGCACTCCGTTTAAAACAAAATTTCCAGTGAAAGAATACCTTTCAAACCTTAATTTGACCATTCCTGACACACTCTTTTGGTTTTGGCAGTGTTATATTGTCATTCCACACTAATATCTTGATTCAGACAAGCACATTTTCCAGTCAAATGAGTGGAATATTGAGAAAATGGTCTTTGAGAAATATTTGACCCCTAACCCTAACTAGCAAAACCCGAAGCTAGGGTTAGGGTTTCATTTCCCATACAATGTAGACAGTTTTTGATGGCATGGCTGTGTTTTAGGGCTGAAAGGATACATAGGAATATAGTTCTTTCAATGTTTTCTTAACATTTTTTTCTGACCTATATGGCTGTATACAGTGCTTTGCTCCAAAAAGGAATGGTGTCTGAATTGCCCACAAGCAACAGTTCAAAAGAACCTGATTTAACTTTCAAACTCTTGCCATGGGCTTTAAAATCAAAGGCATATTAACAAATAAAGCCAAAATGTATTAGTTGTTTCAGACTTTTAGACAACTTAATCCTAAACTTACATTCATTCAGCACTTCGTTTAAAACAAAATTTCCAGTGAAAGAATACCTTTCAAACCTTAATTTGACCATTCCTGACACACTCTTTTGGTTTTGGCAGTGTTATATCGTCATTCCACACTAATATCTTGATTCAGACAAGCACATTTTCCAGTCAAATGAGTGGAATATTGAGAAAATGGTCTTTGAAAAATATTTGACCCCTAACCCTAACTAGCAAAACCCGAAGCTAGGGTTAGGGTTTCATTTCCCATACAATGTAGACAGTTTTTGATGGCATGGCTGTGTTTTAGGCTGAAAGGATACTTAGGAATATAGTTCTTTCAATGTTTTCTAAACATTTTTTTCTGACCTATATGGCTGTATACAGTGCTTTGCTCCAAAAAGGAATGGTGTCTGAATTGCCCACAAGCAATAGTTCGAAAGAACCTGACTTAACTTTCAAACTCTTGCCATCGGCTTTAAAATCAAAGGCATATTAACAAATAAAACCAATATGTATTAGTTGTTTCATACTTTTAGACAACTTAAGCCTAAACTTACATTCATTCAGCACTCCGTTTAAAACAAAATTTCCAGTGAAAGAATACCTTTCAAACCTTAATTTGACCATTCCTGACACACTCTTTTGGTTTTGGCAGTGTTATATTGTCATTCCACACTAATATCTTGATTCAGACAAGCACATTTTCCAGTCAAATGAGTGGAATATTGAGAAAATGGTCTTTGAGAAATATTTGACCCCTAACCCTAACTAGCAAAACCCGAAGCTAGGGTTAGGGTTTCATTTCCCATACAATGTAGACAGTTTTTGATGGCATGGCTGTGTTTTAGGGCTGAAAGGATACTTAGGAATATAGTTCTTTCAATGTTTTCTTAACATTTTTTTCTGACCTATATGGCTGTATACAGTGCTTTGCTCCAAAAAGGAATGGTGTCTGAATTGCCCACAAGCAACAGTTCGAAAGAACCTGATTTAACTTTCAAACTCTTGCCATGGGCTTTAAAATCAAAGGCATATTAACAAATAAAGCCAAAATGTATTAGTTGTTTCAGACTTTTTGGCCACTTAAGCCTAAACATACATTCATTCAGCACTCCGTTTAATACAAAATTTCCAGTGAAAGAATACCTTTCAAACCTTAATTTGACCATTCCTGACACACTCTTTTGGTTTTGGCAGTGTTATATTGTCATTCCACACTAATATCTTGATTCAGACAAGCACATTTTCCAGACAAATGAGTGGAATATTGAGAAAAAGGTCTTTGAGAAATATTTGACCCCTAACCCTAACTAGCAAAACCCGAAGCTATGTTTAGGGTTTCATTTCCCATACAATGTAGACAGTTTTTGAAGGCATGGCTGTGTTTTAGGGCTGAAAGGATACTTAGGAATATAGTTCTTTCAATGTTTTCTTAACATTTTTTTCTGACCTATATGGCTGTATACAGTGCTTTGCTCCAAAAAGGAATGGTGTCTGAAATGCCCACAAGCAACAGTTCGAAAGAACCTGACTTAACTTTCAAACTCTTGCCATGGGCTTTAAAATCAAAGGCATATTAACAAATAAAACCAATATGTATTAGTTGTTTCAGACTTTTAGACAACTTAATCCTAAACTTACATTCATTCAGCACTCCGTTTAAAACAAAATTTCCAGTGAAAGAATACCTTTCAAACCTTAATTTGACCATTCCTGACACACTCTTTTGGTTTTGGCAGTGTTATATCGTCATTCCACACTAATATCTTGATTCAGACAAGCACATTTTCCAGTCAAATGAGTGGAATATTGAGAAAATGGTCTTTGAAAAATATTTGACCCCTAACCCTAACTAGCAAAACCCGAAGCTAGGGTTAGGGTTTCATTTCCCATACAATATAGACAGTTTTTGATGGCATGGCTGTGTTTTAGGGCTGAAAGGATACTTAGGAATATAGTTCTTTCAATGTTTTCTTAACATTTTTTTCTGACCTATATGGCTGTATACAGTGCTTTGTTCCAAAAAGGAATGGTGTCTGAATTGCCCACAAGAAACAATTTGAAAGAACCTGATTTAACTTTCAAACTCTTGCCATGGGCTTTAAAATCAAAGGCATATTAACAAATAAAGCCAAAATGTATTAGTTGTTTCAGACTTTTAGACAACTTAATCCTAAACGTACATTCATTCAGCACTCCGTTTAACACAAAATTTCCAGTGAAAGAATACCTTTCAAACCTTAATTTGACCATTCCTGACACACTCTTTTGGTTTTGGCAGTGTTATATTGTCATTCCACACTAATATCTTGATTCAGACAAGCACATTTACCAGTCAAATGAGTGGAATATTGAGAAAACGGTCTTTGAGAAATATTTGACCCCTAACCCTAACTAGCAAAACCCGAAGCTAGGGTTAGGGTTTTATTTCCCATACAATGTAGACAGTTTTTGATGGCATGGCTGTGTTTTAGGGCTGAAAGGATACTTAGGAATATAGTTCTTTCAATGTTTTCTAAACACTTTTTTCTGACCTATATGGCTGTATACAGTGCTTTGCTCCAAAAAGGAATGGTGTCTGAATTGCCCACAAGCAATAGTTCGAAAGAACCTGACTTAACTTTCAAACTCTTGCCATGGGCTTTAAAATCAAAGGCATATTAACAAATAAAACCAATATGTATTAGTTGTCTCAGACTTTTAGACAACTTAAGCCTAAACTTACATTCGTTCAGCACTCCGTTTAAAACAAAATTTCCAGTGAAAGAATACCTTTCAAACCTTAATTGGACCATTCCTGACACACTCTTTTGGTTTTGGCAGTGTTATATCGTCATTCCACACTAATATCTTGATTCAGACAAGCACATTTTCCAGTCAAATTACTGGAATATTGAGAAAATGGTCTTTGAGAAATATTTGACCCCTAACCCTAACTAGCAAAACCCGATGCTAGGGTTAGGGTTTCATTTCCCATACAATGTAGACAGTTTTTGATGGCATGGCTGTGTTTTAGGGCTGAAAGGATACTTAGGAATATAGTTCTTTCAATGTTTTCTTAACATTTTTTTCTGACCTATATGGCTGTATACAGTGCTTTGCTCCAAAAAGGAATGGTGTCTGAATTGCCCACAAGCAACAGTTCGAAAGAACCTGACTTAACTTTCAAACTCTTGCCATGGGCTTTAAAATCAAAGGCATATTAACAAATAAAACCAATATGTATTAGTTGTTTCATACTTTTAGACAACTTAAGCCTAAACTTACATTCGTTCAGCACTCCGTTTAAAACAAAATTTCCAGTGAAAGAATACCTTTCAAACCTTAATTTGACCATTCCTGACACACTCTTTTGGTTTTGGCAGTGTTATATTGTCATTCCACACTAATATCTTGATTCAGACAAGCACATTTACCAGTCAAATGAGTGGAATATTGAGAAAACGGTCTTTGAGAAATATTTGACCCCTAACCCTAACTAGCAAAACCCGAAGCTAGGGTTAGGGTTTTATTTCCCATACAATGTAGACAGTTTTTGATGGCATGGCTGTGTTTTAGGGCTGAAAGGATACTTAGGAATATAGTTCTTTCAATGTTTTCTAAACATTTTTTTCTGACCTATATGGCTGTATACAGTGCTTTGTTCCAAAAAGGAATGGTGTCTGAATTGCCCACAAGAAACAGTTTGAAAGAACCTGATTTAACTTTCAAACTCTTGCCATGGGCTTTAAAATCAAAGGCATATTAACAAATAAAGCCAAAATGTATTAGTTGTTTCAGACTTTTAGACAACTTAAGCCTAAACTTACATTCATTCAGCACTCCATTTAACACAAAATTTCCAGTGAAAGAATACCTTTCAAACCTTAATTTGACCATTCCTGACACACTCTTTTGGTTTTGGCAGTGTTATATTGTCATTCCACACTAATATCTTGATTCAGACAAGCACATTTACCAGTCAAATGAGTGGAATATTGAGAAAACGGTCTTTGAGAAATATTTGACCCCTAACCCTAACTAGCAAAACCCGAAGCTAGGGTTAGGGTTTCATTTCCCATACAATGTAGACAGTTTTTGATGGCATGGCTGTGTTTTAGGGCTGAAAGGATACTTAGGAATATAGTTCTTTCAATGTTTTCTTAACATTTTTTTCTGACCTATATGGCTGTATACAGTGCTTTGCTCCAAAAAGGAATGGTGTCTGAATTGCCCACAAGCAACAGTTCGAAAGAACCTGACTTAACTTTCAAACTCTTGCCATGGGCTTTAAAATCAAAGGCATATTAACAAATAAAACCAATATGTATTAGTTGTTTCATACTTTTAGACAACTTATGCCTAAACGTACATTCATTCAGCACTCCGTTTAACACAAAATTTCCAGTGAAAGAATACCTTTCAAACCTTAATTTGACCATTCCTGACACACTCTTTTGGTTTTGGCAGTGTTATATTGTCATTCCACACTAATATCTTGATTCAGACAAGCACATTTACCAGTCAAATGAGTGGAATATTGAGAAAACGGTCTTTGAGAAATATTTGACCCCTAACCCTAACTAGCAAAACCCGAAGCTAGGGTTAGGGTTTCATTTCCCATACAATGTAGACAGTTTTTGATGGCATGGCTGTGTTTTAGGGCTGAAAGGATACTTAGGAATATAGTTCTTTCAACGTTTTCTAAACATTTTTTTCTGACCTATATGGCTGTATACAGTGCTTTGCTCCAAAAAGGAATGGTGTCTGAATTGCCCACAAGCAACAGTTCGATAGAACCTGATTTAACTTTCAAACTCTTGCCATGGGCTTTAAAATCAAAGGCATACTAACAAATAAAACCTATATGTATTAGTTGTTTCATACTTTTAGACAACTTAAGCCTAAACTTACATTCATTCAGCACTCCGTTTAAAACAAAATTTCCAGTGAAAGAATACCTTTCAAACCTTAATTTGACCATTCCTGACACACTCTTTTGGTTTTGGCAGTGTTATATTGTCATTCCACACTAATATCTTGATTCAGACAAGCACATTTTCCAGTCAAATGAGTGGAATATTGAGAAAATGGTCTTTGAGAAATATTTGACCCCTAACCCTAACTAGCAAAACCCGAAGCTAGGGTTAGGGTTTCATTTCCCATACAATGTAGACAGTTTTTGATGGCATGGCTGTGTTTTAGGGCTGAAAGGATACTTAGGAATATAGTTCATTGAATGTTTTCTAAACATTTTTTTCAGACCTATATGGCTGTATACAGTGCTTTGCTCCAAAAAGGAATGGTGTCTGAATTGCCCACAAGCAATAGTTCGAGAGAACCTGACTTAACTTTCAAACTCTTGCCATGGGCTTTAAAATCAAAGGCATATTAACAAATAAAACCAATATGTATTAGTTGTTTCAGACTTTTAGACAACTTAATCCTAAACTTACATTCATTCAGCACTCCGTTTAAAACAAAATTTCCAGTGAAAGAATACCTTTCAAACCTTAATTTGACCATTCCTGACACACTCTTTTGGTTTTGGCAGTGTTATATCGTCATTCCACACTAATATCTTGATTCAGACAAGCACATTTTCCAGTCAAATGAGTGGAATATTGAGAAAATGGTCTTTGAAAAATATTTGACCCCTAACCCTAACTAGCAAAACCCGAGGCTAGGGTTAGGGTTTCATTTCCCATACAATATAGACAGTTTTTGATGGCATGGCTGTGTTTTAGGGCTGAAAGGATACTTAGGAATATAGTTCTTTCAATGTTTTCTAAACATTTTTTTCTGACCTATATGGCTGTATACAGTGCTTTGTTCCAAAAAGGAATGGTGTCTGAATTGCCCACAAGAAACAGTTTGAAAGAACCTGATTTAACTTTCAAACTCTTGCCATGGGCTTTAAAATCAAAGGCATATTAACAAATAAAGCCAAAATGTATTAGTTGTTTCAGACTTTTAGACAACTTAAGCCTAAACTTACATTCATTCAGCACTCCATTTAACACAAAATTTCCAGTGAAAGAATATCTTTCAAACCTTAATTTGACCATTCCTGACACACTCTTTTGGTTTTGGCAGTGTTATATTGTCATTCCACACTAATATCTTGATTCAGACAAGCACATTTTCCAGTCAAATGACTGGAATATTGAGAAAATGGTCTTTGAGAAATATTTGACCCCTAACCCTAACTAGCAAAACCCGAAGCTAGGGTTAGGGTTTCATTTCCCATACAATGTAGACAGTTTTTGATGGCATGGCTGTGTTTTAGGGCTGAAAGGATACTTAGGAATATAGTTCTTTCAATGTTTTCTTAACATTTTTTTCTGACCTATATGGCTGTATACAGTGCTTTGCTCCAAAAAGGAATGGTGTCTGAATTGCCCACAAGCAACAGTTCGAAAGAACCTGACTTAACTTTCAAACTCTTGCCATGGGCTTTAAAATCAAAGGCATATTAACAAATAAAACCAATATGTATTAGTTGTTTCATACTTTTAGACAACTTAAGCCTAAACTTACATTCATTCAGCACTCCGTTTAAAACAAAATTTCCAGTGAAAGAATACCTTTCAAACCTTAATTTGACCATTCCTGACACACTCTTTTGGTTTTGGCAGTGTTATATTGTCATTCCACACTAATATCTTGATTCAGACAAGCACATTTTCCAGTCAAATGAGTGGAATATTGAGAAAATGGTCTTTGAGAAATATTTGACCCCTAACCCTAACTAGCAAAACCCGAAGCTAGGGTTAGGGTTTCATTTCCCATACAATGTAGACAATTTTTGATGGCATGGCTGTGTTTTAGGGCTGAAAGGATACTTAGGAATATAGTTCTTTCAATGTTTTTTTAACATTTTTTTCTGACCTATATGGCTGTATACAGTGCTTTGCTCCAAAAAGGAATGGTGTCTGAATTGCCCACAAGAAACAGTTTGAAAGAACCTGATTTAACTTTCAAACTCTTGCCATGGGCTTTAAAATCAAAGGCATATTAACAAATAAAGCCAAAATGTATTAGTTGTTTCAGACTTTTAGACAACTTAATCCTAAACGTACATTCATTCAGCACTCCGTTTAACACAAAATTTCCAGTGAAAGAATACCTTTCAAACCTTAATTTGACCATTCCTGACACACTCTTTTGGTTTTGGCAGTGTTATATTGTCATTCCACACTAATATCTTGATTCAGACAAGCACATTTACCAGTCAAATGAGTGGAATATTGAGAAAACGGTCTTTGAGAAATATTTGACCCCTAACCCTAACTAGCAAAACCCGAAGCTAGGGTTAGGGTTTCATTTCCCATACAATGTAGACAGTTTTTGATGGCATGGCTGTGTTTTAGGGCTGAAAGGATACTTAGGAATATAGTTCTTTCAACGTTTTCTAAACATTTTTTTCTGACCTATATGGCTGTATACAGTGCTTTGCTCCAAAAAGGAATGGTGTCTGAATTGCCCACAAGCAACAGCTCGATAGAACCTGATTTAACTTTCAAACTCTTGCCATGGGCTTTAAAATCAAAGGCATACTAACAAATAAAACCAATATGTATTAGTTGTTTCATACTTTTAGACAACTTAAGCCTAAACTTACATTCATTCAGCACTCCGTTTAAAACAAAATTTCCAGTGAAAGAATACCTTTCAAACCTTAATTTGACCATTCCTGACACACTCTTTTGGTTTTGGCAGTGTTATATTGTCATTCCACACTAATATCTTGATTCAGACAAGCACATTTTCCAGTCAAATGAGTGGAATATTGAGAAAATGGTCTTTGAGAAATATTTGACCCCTAACCCTAACTAGCAAAACCCGAAGCTAGGGTTAGGGTTTCATTTCCCATACAATATAGACAGTTTTTGATGGCATGGCTGTGTTTTAGGGCTGAAAGGATACTTAGGAATATAGTTCTTTCAATGTTTTCTAAACATTTTTTTCTGACCTATATGGCTGTATACAGTGCTTTGTTCCAAAAAGGAATGGTGTCTGAATTGCCCACAAGAAACAGTTTGAAAGAACCTGATTTAACTTTCAAACTCTTGCCATGGGCTTTAAAATCAAAGGCATATTAACAAATAAAGCCAAAATGTATTAGTTGTTTCAGACTTTTAGACAACTTAAGCCTAAACTTACATTCATTCAGCACTCCATTTAACACAAAATTTCCAGTGAAAGAATACCTTTCAAACCTTAATTTGACCATTCCTGACACACTCTTTTGGTTTTGGCAGTGTTATATTGTCATTCCACACTAATATCTTGATTCAGACAAGCACATTTACCAGTCAAATGAGTGGAATATTGAGAAAACGGTCTTTGAGAAATATTTGACCCCTAACCCTAACTAGCAAAACCCGAAGCTAGGGTTAGGGTTTCATTTCCCATACAATGTAGACAGTTTTTGATGGCATGGCTGTGTTTTAGGGCTGAAAGGATACTTAGGAATATAGTTCTTTCAATGTTTTCTTAACATTTTTTTCTGACCTATATGGCTGTATACAGTGCTTTGCTCCAAAAAGGAATGGTGTCTGAATTGCCCACAAGCAACAGTTCGAAAGAACCTGACTTAACTTTCAAACTCTTGCCATGGGCTTTAAAATCAAAGGCATATTAACAAATAAAACCAATATGTATTAGTTGTTTCATACTTTTAGACAACTTATGCCTAAACGTACATTCATTCAGCACTCCGTTTAACACAAAATTTCCAGTGAAAGAATACCTTTCAAACCTTAATTTGACCATTCCTGACACACTCTTTTGGTTTTGGCAGTGTTATATTGTCATTCCACACTAATATCTTGATTCAGACAAGCACATTTACCAGTCAAATGAGTGGAATATTGAGAAAACGGTCTTTGAGAAATATTTGACCCCTAACCCTAACTACCAAAACCCGAAGCTAGGGTTAGGGTTTCATTTCCCATACAATGTAGACAGTTTTTGATGGCATGGCTGTGTTTTAGGGCTGAAAGGATACTTAGGAATATAGTTCTTTCAACGTTTTCTAAACATTTTTTTCTGACCTATATGGCTGTATACAGTGCTTTGCTCCAAAAAGGAATGGTGTCTGAATTGCCCACAAGCAACAGTTCGATAGAACCTGATTTAACTTTCAAACTCTTGCCATGGGCTTTAAAATCAAAGGCATACTAACAAATAAAACCTATATGTATTAGTTGTTTCATACTTTTAGACAACTTAAGCCTAAACTTACATTCATTCAGCACTCCGTTTAAAACAAAATTTCCAGTGAAAGAATACCTTTCAAACCTTAATTTGACCATTCCTGACACACTCTTTTGGTTTTGGCAGTGTTATATTGTCATTCCACACTAATATCTTGATTCAGACAAGCACATTTTCCAGTCAAATGAGTGGAATATTGAGAAAATGGTCTTTGAGAAATATTTGACCCCTAACCCTAACTAGCAAAACCCGAAGCTAGGGTTAGGGTTTCATTTCCCATACAATGTAGACAGTTTTTGATGGCATGGCTGTGTTTTAGGGCTGAAAGGATACTTAGGAATATAGTTCATTGAATGTTTTCTAAACATTTTTTTCAGACCTATATGGCTGTATACAGTGCTTTGCTCCAAAAAGGAATGGTGTCTGAATTGCCCACAAGCAATAGTTCGAGAGAACCTGACTTAACTTTCAAACTCTTGCCATGGGCTTTAAAATCAAAGGCATATTAACAAATAAAACCAATATGTATTAGTTGTTTCAGACTTTTAGACAACTTAATCCTAAACTTACATTCATTCAGCACTCCGTTTAAAACAAAATTTCCAGTGAAAGAATACCTTTCAAACCTTAATTTGACCATTCCTGACACACTCTTTTGGTTTTGGCAGTGTTATATCGTCATTCCACACTAATATCTTGATTCAGACAAGCACATTTTCCAGTCAAATGAGTGGAATATTGAGAAAATGGTCTTTGAAAAATATTTGACCCCTAACCCTAACTAGCAAAACCCGAGGCTAGGGTTAGGGTTTCATTTCCCATACAATATAGACAGTTTTTGATGGCATGGCTGTGTTTTAGGGCTGAAAGGATACTTAGGAATATAGTTCTTTCAATGTTTTCTAAACATTTTTTTCTGACCTATATGGCTGTATACAGTGCTTTGTTCCAAAAAGGAATGGTGTCTGAATTGCCCACAAGAAACAGTTTGAAATAACCTGATTTAACTTTCAAACTCTTGCCATGGGCTTTAAAATCAAAGGCATATTAACAAATAAAGCCAAAATGTATTAGTTGTTTCAGACTTTTAGACAACTTAAGCCTAAACTTACATTCATTCAGCACTCCATTTAACACAAAATTTCCAGTGAAAGAATACCTTTCAAACCTTAATTTGACCATTCCTGACACACTCTTTTGGTTTTGGCAGTGTTATATTGTCATTCCACACTAATATCTTGATTCAGACAAGCACATTTTCCAGTCAAATGACTGGAATATTGAGAAAATGGTCTTTGAGAAATATTTGACCCCTAACCCTAACTAGCAAAACCCGAAGCTAGGGTTAGGGTTTCATTTCCCATACAATGTAGACAGTTTTTGATGGCATGGCTGTGTTTTAGGGCTGAAAGGATACTTAGGAATATAGTTCTTTCAATGTTTTCTTAACATTTTTTTCTGACCTATATGGCTGTATACAGTGCTTTGCTCCAAAAAGGAATGGTGTCTGAATTGCCCACAAGCAACAGTTCGAAAGAACCTGACTTAACTTTCAAACTCTTGCCATGGGCTTTAAAATCAAAGGCATATTAACAAATAAAACCAATATGTATTAGTTGTTTCATACTTTTAGACAACTTAAGCCTAAACTTACATTCATTCAGCACTCCGTTTAAAACAAAATTTCCAGTGAAAGAATACCTTTCAAACCTTAATTTGACCATTCCTGACACACTCTTTTGGTTTTGGCAGTGTTATATTGTCATTCCACACTAATATCTTGATTCAGACAAGCACATTTTCCAGTCAAATGAGTGGAATATTGAGAAAATGGTCTTTGAGAAATATTTGACCCCTAACCCTAACTAGCAAAACCCGAAGCTAGGGTTAGGGTTTCATTTCCCATACAATGTAGACAATTTTTGATGGCATGGCTGTGTTTTAGGGCTGAAAGGATACTTAGGAATATAGTTCTTTCAATGTTTTTTTAACATTTTTTTCTGACCTATATGGCTGTATACAGTGCTTTGCTCCAAAAAGGAATGGTGTCTGAATTGCCCACAAGAAACAGTTTGAAAGAACCTGATTTAACTTTCAAACTCTTGCCATGGGCTTTAAAATCAAAGGCATATTAACAAATAAAGCCAAAATGTATTAGTTGTTTCAGACTTTTAGACAACTTAATCCTAAACGTACATTCATTCAGCACTCCGTTTAACACAAAATTTCCAGTGAAAGAATACCTTTCAAACCTTAATTTGACCATTCCTGACACACTCTTTTGGTTTTGGCAGTGTTATATTGTCATTCCACACTAATATCTTGATTCAGACAAGCACATTTACCAGTCAAATGAGTGGAATATTGAGAAAACGGTCTTTGAGAAATATTTGACCCCTAACCCTAACTAGCAAAACCCGAAGCTAGGGTTAGGGTTTCATTTCCCATACAATGTAGACAGTTTTTGATGGCATGGCTGTGTTTTAGGGCTGAAAGGATACTTAGGAATATAGTTCTTTCAACGTTTTCTAAACATTTTTTTCTGACCTATATGGCTGTATACAGTGCTTTGCTCCAAAAAGGAATGGTGTCTGAATTGCCCACAAGCAACAGCTCGATAGAACCTGATTTAACTTTCAAACTCTTGCCATGGGCTTTAAAATCAAAGGCATACTAACAAATAAAACCAATATGTATTAGTTGTTTCATACTTTTAGACAACTTAAGCCTAAACTTACATTCATTCAGCACTCCGTTTAAAACAAAATTTCCAGTGAAAGAATACCTTTCAAACCTTAATTTGACCATTCCTGACACACTCTTTTGGTTTTGGCAGTGTTATATTGTCATTCCACACTAATATCTTGATTCAGACAAGCACATTTTCCAGTCAAATGAGTGGAATATTGAGAAAATGGTCTTTGAGAAATATTTGACCCCTAACCCTAACTAGCAAAACCCGAAGCTAGGGTTAGGGTTTCATTTCCCATACAATGTAGACAGTTTTTGATGGCATGGCTGTGTTTTAGGGCTGAAAGGATACTTAGGAATATAGTTCATTCAATGTTTTCTAAACATTTTTTTCAGACCTATATGGCTGTATACAGTGCTTTGCTCCAAAAAGGAATGGTGTCTGAATTGCCCACAAGCAATAGTTTGAGAGAACCTGACTTAACTTTCAAACTCTTGCCATGGGCTTTAAAATCAAAGGCATATTAACAAATAAAACCAATATGTATTAGTTGTTTCAGACTTTTAGACAACTTAAGCCTAAACATACATTCATTCAGCACTCCGTTTAATACAAAATTTCCAGTGAAAGAATACCTTTCAAACCTTAATTTGACCATTCCTGACACACTCTTTTGGTTTTGGCAGTGTTATATTGTCATTCCACACTAATATCTTGATTCAGACAAGCACATTTTCCAGTCAAATGAGTGGAATATTGAGAAAATGGTCTTTGAGAAATATTTGCCCCCTAACCCTAACTAGCAAAACCCGAAGCTAGGGTTAGGGTTTCATTTCCCATACAATGTAGACAGTTTTTGATGGCATGGCTGTGTTTTAGGGCTGAAAGGATACTTAGGAATATAGTTCTTTCAATGTTTTCTTAACATTTTTTTCTGACCTATATGGCTGTATACAGTGCTTTGCTCCAAAAAGGAATGGTGTCTGAATTGCCCACAAGCAATAGTTCGAAAGAACCTGACTTAACTTTCAAACTCTTGCCATGGGCTTTAAAATCAAAGGCATATTAACAAATAAAGCCAAAATGTATTAGTTGTTTCAGACTTTTAGACAACTTAATCCTAAACTTACATTCATTCAGCACTCCGTTTAAAACAGAATTTCCAGTGAAAGAATACCTTTCAAACCTTAATTTGACCATTCCTGACACACTCTTTTGGTTTTGGCAGTGTTATATTGTCATTCCACACTAATATCTTGATTCAGACAAGCACATTTTCCAGTCAAATGAGTGGAATATTGAGAAAATGGTCTTTGAGAAATATTTGACCCCTAACCCTAACTAGCAAAACCCGAAGCTAGGGTTAGGGTTTCATTTCCCATACAATGTAGACAGTTTTTGATGGCATGGCTGTGTTTTAGGGCTGAAAGGATACTTAGGAATATAGTTCTTTCAATGTTTTCTTAACATTTTTTTCTGACCTATATGGCTGTATACAGTGCTTTGCTCCAAAAAGGAATGGTGTCTGAATTGCCCACAAGCAACAGTTCGAAAGAACCTGATTTAACTTTCAAACTCTTGCCATGGGCTTTAAAATCAAAGGCATATTAACAAATAAAGCCAAAATGTATTAGTTGTTTCAGACTTTTTGGCCACTTAAGCCTAAACATACATTCATTCAGCACTCCGTTTAATACAAAATTTCCAGTGAAAGAATACCTTTCAAACCTTAATTTGACCATTCCTGACACACTCTTTTGGTTTTGGCAGTGTTATATTCTCATTCCACACTAATATCTTGATTCAGACAAGCACATTTTCCAGTCAAATGAGTGGAATATTGAGAAAATGGTCTTTGAGAAATATTTGACCCCTAACCCTAACTAGCAAAACCCGAAGCTAGGGTTAGGGTTTCATTTCCCATACAATGTAGACAATTTTTGATGGCATGGCTGTGTTTTAGGGCTGAAAGGATACTTAGGAATATAGTTCTTTCAATGTTTTCTTAACATTTTTTTCTGACCTATATGGCTGTATACAGTGCTTTGCTCCAAAAAGGAATGGTGTCTGAATTGCCCACAAGCAACAGTTCGAAAGAACCTGATTTAACTTTCAAACTCTTGCCATGGGCTTTAAAATCAAAGGCATATTAACAAATAAAGCCAAAATGTATTAGTTGTTTCAGACTTTTAGACAACTTAATCCTAAACTTACATTCATTCAGCACTCCGTTTAAAACAAAATTTCCAGTGAAAGAATACCTTTCAAACCTTAATTTGACCATTCCTGACACACTCTTTTGGTTTTGGCAGTGTTATATTGGCATTCAACACTGATATCTTGATTCAGACAAGCACATTTTCCAGTCAAATGAGTGGAATATTGAGAAAATGGTCTTTGAAAAATATTTGACCCCTAACCCTAACTAGCAAAACCCGAAACTAGGGTTAGGGTTTCATTTCCCATACAATGTAGAC
Source organism: Lepisosteus platostomus (assembly GCF_059453375.1). Taxonomy (NCBI): domain Eukaryota; kingdom Metazoa; phylum Chordata; class Actinopteri; order Semionotiformes; family Lepisosteidae; genus Lepisosteus; species Lepisosteus platostomus. Next base: position 44,015,699 of record NC_142618.1, read on the forward strand.
AGTTTTTGATGGCATGGCTGTGTTTTAGGGCTGAAAGGATACTTAGGAATATAGTTCTTTCAATGTTTTCTAAACATTGTTTTCTGACCTATATGGCTGTGTACAGTGCTTTGCTCCAAAAAGGAATGGTGTCTGAATTGCCCACAAGAAACAGTTTGAAAGAACCTGATTTAACTTTCAAACTCTTGCCATGGGCTTTAAAATCAAAGGCATATTAACAAATAAAGCCAAAATGTATTAGTTGTTTAATACTTTTAGACAACTTAAGCCTAAACTTACATTCATTCAGCACTCCGTTTAAAACAAAATTTCCAGTGAAAGAATACCTTTCAAACCTTAATTTGACCATTCCTGACACACTCTTTTGGTTTTGGCAGTGTTATATTGTCATTCCACACTAATATCTTGATTCAGACAAGCACATTTTCCAGTCAAATGAGTGGAATATTGAGAAAATGGTCTTTGAGAAATATTTGACCCCTAACCCTAACTAGCAAAACCCGAAGCTAGGGTTAGGGTTTCATTTCCCATACAATGTAGACAGTTTTTGATGGCATGGCTGTGTTTTAGGGCTGAAAGGATACTTAGGAATATAGTTCTTTCAATGTTTTCTTAACATTTTTTTCTGACCTATATGGCTGTATACAGTGCTTTGCTCCAAAAAGGAATGGTGTCTGAATTGCCCACAAGCAACAGTTCGAAAGAACCTGATTTAACTTTCAAACTCTTGCCATGGGCTTTAAAATCAAAGGCATATTAACAAATAAAGCCAAAATGTATAAGTTGTTTCAGACTTTTAGACAACTTAATCCTAAACTTACATTCATTCAGCACTCCGTTTAAAACAGAATTTCCAGTGAAAGAATACCTTTCAAACCTTAATTTGACCATTCCTGACACACTCTTTTGGTTTTGGCAGTGTTATATTGTCATTCCACACTAATATCTTGATTCAGACAAGCACATTTTCCAGTCAAATGAGTGGAATATTGAGAAAATGGTCTTTGAGAAATATTTGACCCCTAACCCTAACTAGCAAAACCCGAAGCTAGGGTTAGGGTTTCATTTCCCATACAATGTAGACAGTTTTTGATGGCATGGCTGTGTTTTAGGGCTGAAAGGATACTTAGGAATATAGTTCTTTCAATGTTTTCTTAACATTTTTTTCTGACCTATATGGCTGTATACAGTGCTTTGCTCCAAAAAGGAATGGTGTCTGAATTGCCCACAAGCAACAGTTCGAAAGAACCTGATTTAACTTTCAAACTCTTGCCATGGGCTTTAAAATCAAAGGCATATTAACAAATAAAGCCAAAATGTATTAGTTGTTTCAGACTTTTTGGCCACTTAAGCCTAAACATACATTCATTCAGCACTCCGTTTAATACAAAATTTCCAATGAAAGAATACCTTTCAAACCTTAATTTGACCATTCCTGACACACTCTTTTGGTTTTGGCAGTGTTATATTGTCATTCCACACTAATATCGTGATTCAGACAAGCACATTTTCCAGTCAAATGAGTGGAATATTGAGAAAATGGTCTTTGAAAAATATTTGACCCCTAACCCTAACTAGCAAAACCCGAAGCTAGGGTTAGGGTTTCATTTCCCATACAATGTAGACAGTTTTTGATGGCATGGCTGTGTTTTAGGGCTGAAAGGATACTTAGGAATATAGTTCTTTCAATGTTTTCTAAACATTTTTTTCTGACCTATATGGCTGTATACAGTGCTTTGTTCCAAAAAGGAATGGTGTCTGAATTGCCCACAAGAAACAGTTTGAAAGAACCTGATTTATCTTTCAAACTCTTGCCATGGGCTTTAAAATCAAAGGCATATTAACAAATAAAGCCAAAATGTATTAGTTGTTTCAGACTTTTAGACAACTTAAGCCTAAACTTACATTCATTCAGCACTCCATTTAACACAAAATTTCCAGTGAAAGAATACCTTTCAAACCTTAATTTGACCATTCCTGACACACTCTTTTGGTTTTGGCAGTGTTATATTGTCATTCCACACTAATATCTTGATTCAGACAAGCACATTTTCCAGTCAAATGAGTGGAATATTGAGAAAATGGTCTTTGAGAAATATTTGACCCCTAACCCTAACTAGCAAAACCCGAAGCTAGGGTTAGGGTTTCATTTCCCATACAATGTAGACAGTTTTTGATGGCATGGCTGTGTTTTAGGGCTGAAAGGATACTTAGGAATATAGTTCTTTCAATGTTTTCTTAACATTTTTTTCTGACCTATATGGCTGTATACAGTGCTTTGCTCCAAAAAGGAATGGTGTCTGAATTGCCCACAAGCAACAGTTCGAAAGAACCTGATTTAACTTTCAAACTCTTGCCATGGGCTTTAAAATCAAAGGCATATTAACAAATAAAGCCAAAATGTATTAGTTGTTTCAGACTTTTTGGCCACTTAAGCCTAAACATACATTCATTCAGCACTCCGTTTAATACAAAATTTCCAGTGAAAGAATACCTTTCAAACCTTAATTTGACCATTCCTGACACACTCTTTTGGTTTTGGCAGTGTTATATTGTCATTCCACACTAATATCTTGATTCAGACAAGCACATTTTCAAGTCAAATGAGTGGAATTTTGAGAAAATGGTCTTTGAGAAATATTTGACCCCTAACCCTAACTAGCAAAACCCGAAGCTAGGGTTAGGGTTTCATTTCCCATACAATGTAGACAGTTTTTGATGGCATGGCTGTGTTTTAGGGCTGAAAGGATACTTAGGAATATAGTTCTTTCAATGTTTTCTAAACATTTTTTTCAGACCTATATGGCTGTATACAATGCTTTGCTCCAAAAAGGAATGGTGTCTGAATTGCCCACAAGCAATAGTTCGAAAGAACCTGACTTAACTTTCAAACTCTTGCCATGGGCTTTAAAATCAAAGGCATATTAACAAATAAAACCAATATGTATTAGTTGTTTAATACTTTTAGACAACTTAAGCCTAAACTTACATTCATTCAGCACTCCGTTTAAAACAAAATTTCCAGTGAAAGAATACCTTTCAAACCTTAATTTGACCATTCCTGACACACTCTTTTGGTTTTGGCAGTGTTATATTGTCATTCCACACTAATATCTTGATTCAGACAAGCACATTTTCCAGTCAAATGAGTGGAATATTGAGAAAATGGTCTTTGAGAAATATTTGACCCCTAACCCTAACTAGCAAAACCCGAAGCTAGGGTTAGGGTTTCATTTCCCATACAATGTAGACAGTTTTTGATGGCATGGCTGTGTTTTAGGGCTGAAAGGATACTTAGGAATATAGTTCTTTCAATGTTTTCTTAACATTTTTTTCTGACCTATATGGCTGTATACAGTGCTTTGCTCCAAAAAGGAATGGTGTCTGAATTGCCCACAAGCAACAGTTCGAAAGAACCTGATTTAACTTTCAAACTCTTGCCATGGGCTTTAAAATCAAAGGCATATTAACAAATAAAGCCAAAATGTATTAGTTGTTTCAGACTTTTAGACAACTTAATCCTAAACTTACATTCATTCAGCACTCCGTTTAAAACAGAATTTCCAGTGAAAGAATACCTTTCAAACCTTAATTTGACCATTCCTGACACACTCTTTTGGTTTTGGCAGTGTTATATTGTCATTCCACACTAATATCTTGATTCAGACAAGCACATTTTCCAGTCAAATGAGTGGAATATTGAGAAAATGGTCTTTGAGAAATATTTGACCCCTAACCCTAACTAGCAAAACCCGAAGCTAGGGTTAGGGTTTCATTTCCCATACAATGTAGACAGTTTTTGATGGCATGGCTGTGTTTTAGGGCTGAAAGGATACTTAGGAATATAGTTCTTTCAATGTTTTCTTAACATTTTTTTCTGACCTATATGGCTGTATACAGTGCTTTGCTCCAAAAAGGAATGGTGTCTGAATTGCCCACAAGCAACAGTTCGAAAGAACCTGATTTAACTTTCAAACTCTTGCCATGGGCTTTAAAATCAAAGGCATATTAACAAATAAAGCCAAAATGTATTAGTTGTTTCAGACTTTTTGGCCACTTAAGCCTAAACATGCATTCATTCAGCACTCCATTTAATACAAAATTTCCAGTGAAAGAATACCTTTCAAACCTTAATTTGACCATTCCTGACACACTCTTTTGGTTTTGGCAGTGTTATATTGTCATTCCACACTAATATCGTGATTCAGACAAGCACATTTTCCAGTCAAATGAGTGGAATATTGAGAAAATGGTCTTTGAAAAATATTTGACCCCTAACCCTAACTAGCAAAACCCGAAGCTAGGGTTAGGGTTTCATTTCCCATACAATGTAGACAGTTTTTGATGGCATGGCTGTGTTTTAGGGCTGAAAGGATACTTAGGAATATAGTTATTTCAATGTTTTCTAAACATTTTTTTCTGACCTATATGGCTGTATACAGTGCTTTGTTCCAAAAAGGAATGGTGTCTGAATTGCCCACAAGAAACAGTTTGAAAGAACCTGATTTAACTTTCAAACTCTTGCCATGGGCTTTAAAATCAAAGGCATATTAACAAATAAAGCCAAAATGTATTAGTTGTTTCAGACTTTTAGACAACTTAAGCCTAAACTTACATTCATTCAGCACTCCATTTAACACAAAATTTCCAGTGAAAGAATACCTTTCAAACCTTAATTTGACCATTCCTGACACACTCTTTTGGTTTTGGCAGTGTTATATTGTCATTCCACACTAATATCTTGATTCAGACAAGCACATTTTCCAGTCAAATGAGTGGAATATTGAGAAAATGGTCTTTGAGAAATATTTGACCCCTAACCCTAACTAGCAAAACCCGAAGCTAGGGTTAGGGTTTCATTTCCCATACAATGTAGACAGTTTTTGATGGCATGGCTGTGTTTTAGGGCTGAAAGGATACTTAGGAATATAATTCTTTCAATGTTTTCTTAACATTTTTTTCTGACCTATATGGCTGTATACAGTGCTTTGCTCCAAAAAGGAATGGTGTCTGAATTGCCCACAAGCAACAGTTCGAAAGAACCTGATTTAACTTTCAAACTCTTGCCATGGGCTTTAAAATCAAAGGCATATTAACAAATAAAGCCAAAATGTATTAGTTGTTTCAGACTTTTTGGCCACTTAAGCCTAAACATACATTCATTCAGCACTCCGTTTAATACAAAATTTCCAGTGAAAGAATACCTTTCAAACCTTAATTTGACCATTCCTGACACACTCTTTTGGTTTTGGCAGTGTTATATTGTCATTCCACACTAATATCTTGATTCAGACAAGCACATTTTCCAGTCAAATGAGTGGAATATTGAGAAAATGGTCTTTGAGAAATATTTGACCCCTAACCCTAACTAGCAAAACCCGAAGCTAGGGTTAGGGTTTCATTTCCCATACAATGTAGACAGTTTTTGATGGCATGGCTGTGTTTTAGGGCTGAAAGGATACTTAGGAATATAGTTCTTTCAATGTTTTCTTAACATTTTTTTCTGACCTATATGGCTGTATACAGTGCTTTGCTCCAAAAAGGAATGGTGTCTGAATTGCCCACAAGCAATAGTTCGAAAGAACCTGACTTAACTTTCAAACTCTTGCCATGGGCTTTAAAATCAAAGGCATATTAACAAATAAAACCAATATGTATTAGTTGTTTCAGACTTTTTGGCCACTTAAGCCTAAACTTACATTCATTCAGCACTCCGTTTAAAACAAAATTTCCAGTGAAAGAATACCTTTCAAACCTTAATTTGACCATTCCTGACACACTCTTTTGGTTTTGGCAGTGTTATATTGTCATTCCACACTAATATCTTGATTCAGACAAGCACATTTTCCTGTCAAATGAGTGGAATATTGAGAAAATGGTCTTTGAGAAATATTTGACCCCTAACCCTAACTAGCAAAACCCGAAGCTAGGGTTAGGGTTTCATTTCCCATACAATGTAGACAGTTTTTGATGGCATGGCTGTGTTTTAGGGCTGAAAGGATACTTAGGAATATAGTTCTTTCAATGTTTTCTTAACATTTTTTTCTGACCTATATGGCTGTATACAGTGCTTTGCTCCAAAAAGGAATGGTGTCTGAATTGCCCACAAGCAACAGTTCGAAAGAACCTGATTTAACTTTCAAACTCTTGCCATGGGCTTTAAAATCAAAGGCATATTAACAAATAAAGCCAAAATGTATTAGTTGTTTCAGACTTTTAGACAACTTAAGCCTAAACTTACATTCATTCAGCACTCCATTTAACACAAAATTTCCAGTGAAAGAATACCTTTCAAACCTTAATTTGACCATTCCTGACACACTCTTTTGGTTTTGGCAGTGTTATATTGTCATTCCACACTAATATCTTGATTCAGACAAGCACATTTTCAAGTCAAATGAGTGGAATATTGAGAAAATGGTCTTTGAGAAATATTTGACCCCTAACCCTAACTAGCAAAACCCGAAGCTAGGGTTAGGGTTTCATTTCCCATACAATGTAGACAGTTTTTGATGGCATGGCTGTGTTTTAGGGCTGAAAGGATACTTAGGAATATAGTTCTTTCAATGTTTTCTAAACATTTTTTTCAGACCTATATGGCTCTATACAATGCTTTGCTCCAAAAAGGAATGGTGTCTGAATTGC